>NC_064931.1:484920013-485223006 GCF_023897955.1 Schistocerca gregaria | reverse complement strand
TTTCACTTTTGTTTATTATGAGGTAAGTTAAAAATGTTTAAATGGCTCGGAGCACTATGAGACTCAACATCTTACGTCATAAGTCCCCTAGAACTTAGAACTACTTAAACCTAACTAACCTAAGGACATCACACACATCCATGCCCGAGGCAGGATTCGAACCTGCGACCGTAGCAGTCCCGCGGTTCCGGAATGCAGCGCCAGAACCGCGCTGCCACCGCGGCCGGCATGAGGTAAGTACATTGACTTCTAGAAAACTTGGCTTACAGACGACGATAATTACGACACTTGGCGCATTTTTTACCCTTAAGTAATGACAGAGATTATCTTACAACAAGACGCACAGTTTAGCGGTACAGTACACGTATTTCAGTGATTAATTTTATACTTAAAACATTTATTTTTAAAGATTTTTGAATTACAAAGACACAAAGATTTTCCGTGATATATTTCATTCCATTGCAGTAATCTGTATTCAGTCTGGAACTGCGCGACCGCTACGGTCGCAGGTTCGAATCCTGCCTCGGGCATGGATGTGTGTGATGTCCTTAGGTTAGTTAGGATTAAGTAGTTCTAAGTTCTAGGGGACTGATGACCTGAGATGTTAAGTTCGATAGTGCTCAGAGCCATTTTGTAATCTGTAACACCTCAGAGTATAATTACATTAATCCTCAGGGGAGACACGCCTACTTTATGTACTAAGTGTGGCGAGAGCTAGGAGTCCTAGCTAATATGGTATTTTCTTATGCAATTTACTAATCGGTACCATATTTCTCTAACACAGAATTACAAATCTATCTGATCATTTAACATTTTTTTACTATGTCAGTTCACATGTTTATCCAAGTACATAGTTGGATAACTTCACACTTATGAAATTGTATTTTGTCTGTACCTTGTGAACTGTTCATATTTTTCAGAACCATTGTGATACTATGAGAGCTATGAATGTCGTATTTGGTAAGGGATCATGATGTTTGAAGTACGTTTGAGGTAGATGACTTTATTGAAGGTCTGGAAATTATAGAAAAAAGGTGCGACGATTTTGAGATGTGATTGATCTGTTATGATGTTATTATTACGATGACGATGTGTATTACGCTGTTGAGGTATGTTTATGATCAATAAGCTGATGCTATCGTATATGAGGAATGTGATTACGTGTTTATATGTATATAAATAATGAATAGAGGTTAGGGACTCTTATTTAAGAAAAAGGATGTTGGAAACCAAGAATCGTACTTTAAGAGTTATGAAACGTGTGTACATGCGTGAATGTGTCACAATGCCGGCGAAAATTCTTTTCGACACTGTTATGTTTATAGGATTTAATTTTTACACATTTGTAACGGAAATTATCGGCCTGTGAAATTCTTTTTATATGAGACTGTCACTGTAGTGCAAACTGCTGTCGTAAATATTTCGGTAAGAAAGCTAAGTGACCTTGAAGTAATGCGCTGTGGGCTCCCAGGTGCGCCAGAAACATGAAGAAAAAGCCATTAGGAGGAGAAGAAAGAAGCCATTAACCTCGCTATTGACGTTCCTTTGTAGAAAGCATCGCAAATGTGACACGCTCTTACTTGGAAACATGTGATTACACTGTGGAGCCCATACTTTGTGCTACTTACTGAAATGCTTATGAATTGATGGGAAATATTCTTACACCTGCACACCTGATTATGACAAGTGTCTTTCTACGAGAGTTGAGAGAATTTCTACTGACTTAGCCACATGGCTATTGAATGATGTTTTTATGCTTTGCTTTCTGTATATATAGTTGCTTATTTCATTTGATATCTGGTTTCCAGCTGTGTTGCAGCATTGGTTTTATAAAATAAAATTAAATGCATTTGCTAATGCGAACACTTTCTGTCAAAAGATCTGTTCAATAATAATTTTATAATCCACATTCTTCAAAAAAGGAGCACTTGGGAAGGAAACATCAATAAGAAGGGACTAATAACAGTAACTGCATACATAATTTTCTTTTCAAGTATTGATAATTTTTGTTGTAGAATAAGTTATCGCGGTGCACCACTTTAATGACATAGACATTAAGATGTGAACAGGCATTTCCCTTATCTGCATTGTTGTCTTTAGTGTACTATTTTTTCTGCTTGAGCTATGTCATATTTAGCTATAAGTCATTGCATTTGCTGCTGCTGTTTGCCAGGCAGACTGCCTCTGAATTTCACTTTGTGTTACGCTTTTAAGCCAGTATTACTACTGCTTCATTTTTCTTGTTGCTGCACAGTGCCTTATATTAGTTGTAATGGTGCAGTTGCTTTGCTAATTTTGATATACTGCTGCTTGCTTTGCCAATTTGCATTTTTTTTGTCATTGCTGTTTGTGTTAATTTATTATGTGCTGCTGCATTGCCTCGTCCTTTTGTATATATATATCTGAGCTCAGTAGATTTAATTTAGCGTAAGAGGGGGAGACTATATAAGAAATTAACTATGAAGAATAGGAAAAGAATCCATTGAGAAGTTATATGAAAAAGATTTTGGCAAAAATGAGTATTGTACGATTTATTTATTTATTTATTTTTGGCAGGAACAAATGTTGAAATAAGAGGGAAGATCTATGGAAGTTTTGTGTTGGACTGCAGTACCAGACGTCTCACTGAAAACAAACCCTGTCCTTTCCTTTTGTGTTATTCCGCTATGTGTTTGTGTACCCTAGTGTATTTGTGATTTTCCTGTCTTTATCTGTTTAGCTAATCAGATTTGTGTTGTAGAATTTTTCTAGTACTAAGCTACATTCACTATGATGAGGAATACTGTCATCCTCAAATATAATTTGCATTAATAATATGTTATTTACTTTGTAAATATGTATAACATTATTTATTCTGTTTTGTTTTAATGCTCATGTGTGAAGTTGATGTTTCGAAAGTTATTCTGATCTTTTATGTATGTACTTATGTCATAATTCCTGTAACACTGATGTAGATGTTATTTCGATTCTTTTGTAAAGCCCGTATTACTACAAATGTTATCTGTATTGTTATGTTCTTTAATGATGTATTATATACCTTTGTAATTGTATTCTCATGTTATAAAATTGTAATTGACACCAGTTAATCAAATTAAGTAACTTGTAAGCATTCATTTCAGTGCACACATTTCTGTTGGTCATAGTATATGCACAATATGTGAGAAGTTGGGACTGTTAGTGTTTGCACGTGTGTTAATAATTCAGCATGGGACTGGGTAACAGCACTGCTGGTTCTAAGGACAATTCCAAAAAGTTTGTGAGTGCACAAGTGGTGGTTCATGGATTTGCTATATTGTCTGCAAGACTCTTTGATGGTGACTGTGCACCCACACAGTCGCAACAGATGCTGGCCATCTCTACAAGGACTTCTGTGGGCCTGCACCTTCGATGGCCCACCAATTCCATTATTTCTAGAAGGACTGCAGTGGGTATGCACTTCTGGTGGCCCACCAATACCATAATCTCTACCAGGACTACAGTGGGTCTGCTCTGTGATGACCTACCTACCAATATTCTTTAAAACGTCGACTGACTCTGCTGTGGGTTTGCTCTGTTCTGACCTATTACCTGTCCGCATGTCAAGAGTCAGCACTGTCTTTAAGTTGGAAGGACAACACTGCTTCTTCAAGACTGCATGTAAATCCACTACTTCCGTGTGCATTTTCTTTTTCTGATCAGACTTTTTCCAATGCAGTTACTACTGTGGTGAATGATCAGGACTGTCTTTATGAGAACAATTTTTGTTTCTGACCAACAGATTATCAATTAGTGTGTGCATTTCATATCTTTGTTATTGTAATTATAATTTTTTTTTTCAAATCTGTATTGGCCACTGCCAAAAACAATTCGTAAAATTTTTGTGGGGAGTAGAGGGGCTATGTAAGTAGGCTGTTTAGGTTTTTATGTTGATAACGCCACGTACTGCTCTGTATGAAAATCACTGACTGTGCTGTGTGCAGTCTGTGGCTGGTTGGCATTGCTGAAATAGTCGCTATTGTAGTGTTGGGCAGTTGGATGTGAACAGCACGTAGCGTTGCGCAGTTGGAGGTGAGCCGTGGTGGATGTGAGGAGAAAGATGGCGGAGTTTTGAGAGCGGATGATCTGGACGTGTGTCCATCAGAGACAGTAAATTTGAAAGACTGGATGTCATGAACTGATATATATATATATATTATGACTTCTGAACACTATTAAGCAAATACATTGTTTGTTTTCTATCAAAGTTTTTCATTTGCTAACTATGCCTATCAGTATTTATCGCCTTCAGTAGTTAGAATCTTTTATTTAGCTGGCGGTATTGGCGCTCGCTGTATTGCAGTAGTTGGAGTAACGAAGATTTTTGTGAGGTAAGTGATTCGTGAAAGGTATAGGTTAATGTTAGGGCCATTCTTTTGTAGGGATTATTGAAAGTCAGGTTGCGTTGCGCTAAAAATACAGTGTGTCAGTTTAGTGTTGATCAGAATAAGAAAAGAGAGAAATGTCTGAGTACGTTCAGTTTTGCTCAGTTGTTTGAAAATCAAATAACGTAAGAGGTTTATCAGCACAGTAACCCATAAAAATTTTCTAAGGGGACGTTTCAGCAGTAGTTTCCTAACTTTCTTGTTGAACCACGGTTGGTTTTTCCCGTCCCTCACAGTTTTACTCGGCACGTACCCGTCTAAAACGCATCTTACGATTGCCTTGAAATTTTTCCATAAGCACTCAACATTGTCAGTGTCGGAACAGAAATTTTCGTTTTGATTTGATCCTATTACTTTTGCTAAACAGATAAAGCTTCCTCCCTTTTTTATATTCCTATTTACTTCCATATTCAGGTATGCCTCAAAGGCCGTATGATCACTGATTCCCTGTTCTGCGCTTACAGAGTCGAAAAGTTCGGGTCTGTTTGATATCAGTAGGTCCAAGACGTTATATCCACGAGTCGGTTCTCTGTTTAATTGCTCGAGGTAATTTTCGGATAGTGCACTCAGTATAATGTCACTCGATGCTCTGTCCCTACCACTAGTCCTAAACACCTGGGTGTCCCAGTCTATATCTGGTAATTTGAAGACTCTAACATGCTGAGGAAATTTATGTGTAATGTATTCCAGATTTCTCTCAGTTGTTCTGCCACTAATGCTGATGAGTCGGGAGGTCGGTAGAAGGAGCCAATTATTAACCTAGCTCGGTTGTTGAGTATAACCTCCACCCATAATAATTCACAGGAACTATCCACTTCTACTTCACTACAGGATAAACTACTACTAACAGCGACGAACACTCCACCACCGGTTGCATGCAATATATCCTTTCTAAACACCGTCTGTGCCTTTGTAAAAATTTCAGCAGAATTTATCTCTGGCTTCAGGCAGCTTTCTGTACCTATGATTTCAGCTTCGGTGCTTTCTATCAGCATTTGAAGTTCCGGTACTTTACCAACGCAGCTTCGACAGTTTCCAATTACAATACCGATTGCTACTTGGTCCCCATATATCCTGACTTTTCTCCACACCCCTTGAGGCTGTTGCCCTTTCTGTACTTGCCCGAGGCCATCTAACCTAAAAAAACCGCCCATTCCACGCCACACAACCCCTGCTACCCGTGTAGTCACCTGTTGGGTGTAGTGGACTCCTGACCTATCCAGCAGAACCAGAAACCCCACCATCCTATGGCGAAAGTCGAGTAATCTGCAGCCCACGCGGTCGCAGAACCGTCTCAGCCTCTGATTCAGACCCTCCACTCGGCTCTGTACCAAAGGTCCGCAGTCAGTCCTGTCGAAGATGCTGCAGATGGTGAGCTCTGCTGTCATCCCGCTAGCGAGACTGGCAGTCTTCACCAAATCAGATAGCCGCCGGAAGCCAGAGAGGATTTCCTTAGATCCATAGCGACACACATCATTGGTGCCGACATGAGCGACCACCTGCAGATGGGTGCACCCTGTACCCTTCATGGCATCCGGAAAGACCCTTTCCACATCTGGAATGACTCCCCCCAGTATGCACACGGAGTGCACATTGGTTTTCTTCAACTCCTTTGCAGCCGTATCCCTAAGGGGCCCCATTATGTGCCTGACATTGGAGCTTCCAACTACCAGTAAGCCCACCCTTTGCGACCGCCCGGATCTTGCAGACTGAGGGACAACCTCTGGAACAAGACAAGCAGTCATGTACGGCCGAAGATCAGTATCAGCCGAAGACAGAGCCTGAAACCCGTTCGTCAGACAAACTGGAGAGGCCTTCCGTTGAGCCCTCCGGAATGTCTTTCGCCCCCTAACACACCTTGAGACGACCTCCCACTCTACCACAGGTGAGGGGTCAGCCTCAAAGTGGGCAGTATCCCGAGCAGCCACAGCCGTAGCCCGGTCGGGGGATGCGTAGGACGAGCTGGCCATCCCCGACAAACCCCCGTCCGGACCCCCATTGGCAACAGCCTCAAGCTGTGTGACTGAAGCCAACACTGCCTGAAGCTGGGAGCGAAGGGATGCCAACTCAGCCCGCATCCGAACACAGCAGTCGCAGTCCGTATCCATGCTATATACTGTTGTGCAAAGAAGGTCTGAACTAATGTACAGAGAGCACAAACAA
Source organism: Schistocerca gregaria (assembly GCF_023897955.1). Lineage (NCBI taxonomy): Eukaryota > Metazoa > Arthropoda > Insecta > Orthoptera > Acrididae > Schistocerca > Schistocerca gregaria. The sequence continues at coordinate 485,216,443 of NC_064931.1, read as the reverse complement.
TTCGGCACAAGTAATGCTGCTACTAGCGCACTGCTGACACACTGATCGTCGGTAGAAGGCTAACTGCGCTGTCAGTAACGTACAAAGACTATTTGAAAAAAATAAACAAATGACAGACGACTACGCGACTTTATATGTCACAGATACTAAAATGCAAATCTGCCCCTGCTAATTACCTTAACTACACAATGATTTGACGGATTTAATTGAACAAGTGCGCTAAGAACACTCAAACAAATTTTCAACTTGACTACTACACTTATATGAACGCTAAATAAGCCACTTGCTGCTACTTGCGCACTGCTGACACACTGCTCGGCGGCAGAAGAATACTACGCGATTTTACCCTATTCAGGTACTAAAACGCGATGCTACAACTCTCAAATACTATAATACGTCCGAAATTTGTGAATTAAACAATGCAAGTACCCAAAAACACACAAAGAAATTAAGAATTAAACTATGTAACAAATAAGTGAGCTAAGAGTATACGACTTGCTGTTGGTAGCTGCTTATCCAACGGCGGCAGGGAACACACTGACTGTGACCAACCGACAGTGGCCGTTCAAAACAAAACCAGAAGACAGACGACTACGCGAATTTACCACGTGGATGATGACATACGTAAGTTTCGCTGCAGCCGCGATTGGAGTTCAGATGGCCGAAGTGGTTAAGGTAATCGTTCTCGCAAAGTGTGAAATCAGTCTGCTTTCTGGAGGTGAGCGGCGAGGACGTCTTGTTTACTCCCCGTCCGCTGAGTCGCGAGCGCGCGTAGTTTGTTTACTTCCTCGACGCAGCTAGTACTCGGGTCCGTTGACACTGAGTCGCTATGGCTCATTCGTACGGAAAAGTTACCATCAAGACCAGCTTCCAGCCCGACCATAACAGACTGCGAGCCTTTGAAATAGAACGATTCATCCGTGACGAAGTTCAAATACCACCACAGCACATCATCGGTATCCACGTGTCCATCACAAGTAGCGTCGTTTACGTCAAGATGGTCGATGACATGTTCTGCCACGTTGTTGTGAGCAGATGTGCGAACACTCTCAAGTTCAAACAGTCCGACTGTCACTTCGCGGCGGTTACCGTTGAACAAACAGGGCTAGGATTACGCGCATTATGAGTCTTCGAACTCCCATTCGAAGTGCCGCCGGATTTAGTTACCGCAGCTTTCCGCCCGTATGGGACGGTAATTAGCGACGTGGCCGAAAAATGGAACAGCTTCGAGACATAACAGGTCCTCAATGGAGTCCGACAAGTCAAAACTGAATTAAAGAAACACGTGCCACCCTACTTAGTCATAGGTGGATGTCGAGCAATCGCAATGTACGATGGACAGCCTCGTGTTTGTTCTTGTTGCGGCCAGGAGGGTCATGTACTCTCGGCATGTATTCAACTTCGGATTACACAAATTCCATTAGATGACAAGGCACCATCTCCTACGCTATCGGCCCTCCCCCTCAATTACACAGGGGTGACACGATCGACCGTCATGGCAGACGAAAGACCTCTTGGAAGACAGGAAGCGTTACAATGTATACCCGTCGCCAGTCCTGGATTGACCAACACCATTACGGAGTCCACAGCGATGACGGAAAGCCGCCCATCGACTCCACAACAAGATTCAGACGAAAGAACGGAACTCGGCGCTAGGGTTGTACCGACCTCTGCTTTTCGCCCTGAGGGGAATGCGATGCGGGAACCACACACTCTTTCGGACGCAGAAACACACGTTGGCAAACAAAGATCACCGAGGGAGCATAAAAAGCGACGCCGCACACCCTCAGACGATTGCCTCCAGCAGACGTCTTCTCCAGTTGACGACCGGAAGGCCGACGACACGAGAAAAATGCATGACACAGGATGGCTCTCACTTGCCAGTTTCTGTGATTTCGACACACCCGCTTCCGCTCTATCGGGCAAACAGATCATAAGCTCTGCGCCCACCACTGGTACACAACCAGAAACACCTGTGGATTCACCCTTGGTTACTCAGCTCACAAGTATTCTACCGCAGCCACTGTTAACTTAAGGACCTCGGGCGGACGACACTGAAGACGATTCTACGCCCGTTGTGGTGGATGAGGAGACGGTTCTCTCCTCCCACACCTCGGCCCCTCCCGAGTAGCACCGGATGACGGCGCGGACGCGGCCTGCAGATTACAGGCCCCAACTTTTACGGCGACGCTGACGACGGCCTCCATTGACGGATACGATCTACAGACCTATCGCTTAGCGACTATTAACATTAACTCTATTCGGACACGTACGAAGTTGTCGCTGCTCCAAGACATGCTCAATGCAGAAGACGTTGACATCGTCTTTCTCCAAGAAGTCTTCGTAGCCGATTTCCCGTATATGTATGGTTATACGGCTCATGTGTCCGACGGCTCACCAACTAACAGTGAAGTCGCAATTCTCCTCAGGGAGGGCCTCGAGGCGGACGAAGTAGATATCTCCCCGAATCTAGAGGATTGCCGTAACGGTGCTAGGCGTCCAGTTTATCAATGTGTACGTCCCTTCCGGAACGAATCGCTGTCGCAACCGATCGCTCTTCTTCGTAGAAGGAATAGCACCGCTTTTTCAGGGCAGACACGATGACTTCGTATTAGGGGGCGATTTCAATAAGACCCAAGCACCTAAAGATCAGCTGCCACGCCATTCACCGTGCCCTGACCATGGGACACCCATCAGCAACCTCCAGCTGGTAGATACCTGGGAACATGTCCGAGGAAATCCACCGGGATACAATAATTTCACGAGTCACTCGTCTAGTCAAAAAAATGGTTCAAATAGCTCTGTGGTCATCAGTCCCCTAGAACTTAGAACTACTTAAACCTAACTAACCTAAGGACATTAAACACATCCACGCCCGAGACAGGATTCGAACCTGCGACCGTAGCAGTCACGCGGTTCCGGACTGAGCGCCTTTACCGCGAGACCACCGCGGCCGGCACTCGTCTAGTCATATCGATACGATTTACGTCTCCTGTTCGCTGGCAGCAATAGTGAGCGAGGCGGAGGTGTGACCAGTAGCCTTTTCTGATCCCGAGGCCTATATATGTGCCATCACCCTTCGTCGCCAATGGGTGTGGGGCAGCCGACATCCCTGGAAATTAAACCTTGCTCATCTCGCTTCTCCGGATTATCGACGCGTCATCGAGGACACGTGGAGTTCGTGCATCCGCCGCCTCCCGCCGTATCCTATATCGATCAGTTGGTGGTTAAACTGCGCCAAGCCGGCCCTACGGAGAACCTTTATTACGTATGGTCGCGAGACCGCTGCTTGGAGGTGGCAGACCCTCGATTTTTATTTCAACGTCCTTCGCGAATGCGCCTTCCTGCCACCCACACCAGAATGAAGATGACAGTACAGCGTGCGATGGCACAGATCGTAGCATATATGCGCCGGCACCTCAAAGGAACGATCGTCCGTGCGCGAACACATGACAGACTCGCAACAGAACTATCCACAATGTACCAAGTCATTAGAGGACGTAAACTGTGAATACGGGCGCTGATACAGCCCATCACTACTTTGGACGGCCGTCACCACATCACACAATGCGATATTGGTGCAGCCTTCTTCGACCACCACGCACGACTTTATTCTGCTCAATGTTCCGACACGACAACGGTGACAGAAGTCTCGCGACTGGTATACGGCATTGTCCCACAAAATTTACAAACTGAATTTTCGAACGAATTTATGGAAGACCAAGTTATCGACACCATCGGTAAGAGGAGCGGCGAACAAGTCATCTGGCCCCGACGGACTGACTGTGTAGTTCCTTAGAACTTTCCAGTATTTACTAGCTCCCAAGCTAACAGACATCTGTCGGGAGCTTATGTTCCCCGCGGTACCGTCCCCGCGGCCTTCGTGGAAGTAATAATTATAGCGGTTGACAAACCTAAAGGTAGTGCTCGAATACATGATTACCGCCCGCTAACACTCGCCAACTGCGATAAGAAGATATTCACCAGACTAGTAGCAAACCATAGACGACCGACCCTGCCTCACGTCATCTCACCAGATCAGGCTTCCATAGGGGGTGTCAATAACATGCACACAGCACTGTGTCGATACCGTGACAACTAGGCCTAGCGAGGGCACGCCGGATCCCAGGAGCGTTGGCATCACTAGATTTTAGCCAAGCTTTTGATCGAGTGGAACACGCGTATCTAACGTCCGTTCTCCAACAGATGCAGTACCCACAACAATTCACAGACGTCGTGATTCGCCTCCTCCGAGGGGCGACTTCCAAGGTGCTCGTTAACGGGCGTCTCGCGCGCTCCCTCCCGATTTTCAGATCGGTGGGTCAAGGCAGCCCCCTATCGCCCTTGCTCTACGCTCTGGCGCTGGAACCGCTCCTCTGTGGCCTCCGTTAACGCCTCACCAGACTCACCTTACGTGGCGTCACATTTCGCTATACAGCATATTCAGACTACCTAGTTCTCGTACTCCGCGGCAATGTAACCAGGCGCACTAGAATGGATAACCACATACGGTGTGGCTTCCGGCAGCTGTCTCAACGTCTCCAAATCGGTCGCCATGATCATAGGAGGCAGGTTGACCCCAGCGTGTGTCGATCCCATACAGCTTAGTGGCACTATCAAATGCCTCGAAATAGAGTTTCACGCCGATATACGGCGCACTGCCGCCCTCAACTACCGCCGCTTACTACAACAAATTCGGGTCCACAGGTCCAATCTTCGTCTGCGGACCCTCGACATTCTTCAAAGGACACATTTCGTCAATGTTTACCTCTCATCGCGCCTTCCACACATGGCGCGTGTCCTTCCAGTACCGTTACTGATGGCTCGACGTCTATTACCGGCATTGGAGCCTACGTCAGTACAGACATGCTCTTCGAAGTCAGTTATGAGTCGCTGACCCTTCCCCCAGAAAGGGGAGGTGTTGGCCAAGGCCATGTCCACGACAAAGTGGTGGCCCTGTTTGTCAGCTCGCATATCAAGCTGTGGCGCCACCACTCGTAAAGTTTGACAGATTTGCTGCTAGAGTCCTTAGCTCCGTCCTCCCTTACGTCCCCACTGACGACGTAAAACATACCCCACCCTTCTACTACTTCGGGTACTTTTACATTGAACACAGTTATGTCCGTATCGCAGTACTACCGACGAAACAGGCGTCTGGGTGGGATATATATCACGTCCTACAGCAGAAGCGCCCACCAAACATCGTGGAGGCCAAAAACCCTCAGGTTAGTTGGCGGGTGATGTGGCGGACGATACACACGGTTACACTGGACACAGACGTACGATGCACATAGTACATCACAGACAATGGTAAACAGATCACCCGATCATGCCTCCACAAAATAAATACGGCGGACCCGCCTCTATATGCAGACTGCAGAGTACCGAACACGGACATGCACCGTCTCACATGTGGCACGGCAGAAGACGCATGGCCCTTGGTGCCACAAATTTTGTAGTATTTTCTACGGCTGACTCCGAAACACATTACACCTCGGCTTCTACTATTTCCGGATGAACAATATTTCCCACTCACCAAAACCAACGCAGTCACGTGTGTTCGTGGGCATGCGGCACAATACTTATTTCACGATGGACCTAATGATGTATTGGACTTTCGGAGCTACCTTCAAGGACGTCATTGCAAGATTGTACTGAACCCAAAATATGGACAATATTTTTATAATTGCTTGGGGAGTGCCCTACGTCACCCTCCACGCAGCTGGATCGTCAACAGGTCGGAGAAGATACCCATTGATTAAACTGGCAAGAACGTATTCGATTATCGGTGGAATAACATACGACATGTGCGAAGACGTACCTGGGTGATGAAGCGTCAGGAGAGTAGCGACACACCCTTCTGCATCGTGTATGAAGCACATTTTTCGTTTCCCTCTACATATCACCTCGGTGTAGGAAGGTACCGGGATATTTGTTTTCTTTACTCAGAGCACGATGCGGTGATCGGTACATGTATTTTCGGTGTGGTATAAAGTAAATACAAATTAAAAATATATTTAAAAATAAATAAATGAAAATTAAAAATTAAAAATTCCCCCCACTTATTTCCCCCCACCATTCCTCATACCTTGACTGGCTATGGGGACACTGTGGCCAGGCCTCGGGTTACGACCACATTTCGGCCCTCGTCTAAAGTTATGAAAAAAAAATCGAACATACAGCTGACGGTGGTTCATATTCGCAACTGCGAATACATTTCCTGTAGTCAAATAAGAGTACTTTACCGCCATCAGAAAATTATGCATTGCACTCCTACGTTTTGTTTACACTTCAAGCCGTGGATGGATAAATTTAGAGAATCCAAGCTACTTGGTTTCCCAATATGATCACATTACTGGAAATTGAACGTCATTTTGGAGTAATTTTCTTATAAAATAACCTGTCATGTTAGTCGTTATCGTACATGATGTGCCAGTATTCTGCTCCAATGACAAACAGTCTAATATGACGTGTTACGTTTGTAAGCGCACTATTCACTGTACAATTCAATGTGAGAAACTGCACAATCTCACTGCGAGACCAGCCACAAATCAAGAACCATGGTCCATAGGAAGTAAGCTATTTATGACGGCGTCATTGCAGTTAAGGACAGCCGGAGCTAGATTATAACTTAAGTCCGGGGCATTGTGTGGCGTTCCTGAGTGCGCTGTGCTACTACGGATCAGACAGTACGGAGACAGTGGAGAATTCAATAGCCATTTTCAACAGCTGTAAACCTATTGACGATGCGGCGCTCTTTTCTTGTGTGCTTCTAGAGACTTTGTCCTTATAAGAAGCAACAAGGTGTTAACCCTTCAATTGCTTTCACAGTTATAACTGTATTAGTCGAGCGGTCTAAGGCGCTGCAGTCATGGACCGTGCGGCTGGTTCCGGCGGAGATTCGAGTCCTCCTTCGGGCATGTGTGTGTGTGTTTGTCCTTAGGATAATTTAGGTTAAGTAATGTGTAAGATTAGGGACTGGTGACCTTAGCTATTAAGTCCCATAAGATTTCACAAACATTTGAACACTTTTTTTTAATAACTGTAAAATGCATGTACCGTACACCCTCTAACCTGATTGGCTCCTGCATGAGATGTCAGGTAGCTCAAATGTAAAATCTGTTGTTTTTTTTTTTTTTTTTTTTTCACTGACGTCCACAAATTAAGGGACCTCTGGTGCCACCAAACAATACGCGCACGTCGATAATGTGCTCATTAAGAAGACATTTGGAAACGTTATGACATGTGGCTCAGCGATACGGATATAACGATACCGGGAAACCGGGCATGGTAATGGTTGCCACTTACAGTGTGTGATGTCCCTCCAGCGGGGGATGGGAAGTGACGCTCTCTCATGGCAACAGACGATACGAAGCAGATCCCCGTTCTATGGAATAGGCTCTCTAGACGGCTTCCGGCATCGCCACCTATTGCTGGATAAACGCACTGTGGAGGTGTGCCAAATGAACAGAAAGCGTGAATCACTCTCCAGGCTAATCAGTCTCTCAACAGTGAACATAACACTATCCCAATCTTACTCGGTCACTTACGCTGGGTAACACAAAACGTTCGCTGAGTCACTTTGTGCACATTTGTGAGGGGAATAAATCCAGCAGGTTGCCGAGTAAAAATAACAAGCTCTCGAAACCGACGGGAAGCGCTATGAAGGTATATGTTTAATACAGAGGCTGCTGCAAGTTCTACGGGCTCTTCCGGTACTTAGTGCAAGGTAAGGAACCTTCCCTTAGACTGTAGCATGTGATTGGCCTTGCCCGGCTGTTAAATGTTTCCTCCACCTGGAATCTTCTCCACAGCAATGAACTGACTCTATAAGGCACATTCATTAACATGTTTATCTAGCGCTGATTCCGCCTGGTCTCAAATATGCCAATGTTCTGGCCAAGTGTAATATCATCCGAAGTATTTTGCCCTGCTATCCTAGTATTCAAAACAGGTTCCACTCGTCTCGGAATGGTATGGTTTTCAGGGGAATTTTCCATCATTCTTAATGCAAAATTATGGAAAGTTGAGATAACGATGATGGAGGTTTAGAGGGCTCACGCACCATTTTTCCAAAGTAGACCTCTAACTCTCAATAATATTGATATATGGTTACTCTGACGGCCAGGGGAGATGCGGTAATTCATCTTTATACTCACAAAACCAACTGCGAGCTGTGAGAACAAGAACCCTCTCGTCTTGGGACACAGCATCACCACTGGGGAACAAACATTGCACTATGGCATCGATCTGATCAGCCAAAATGCTCACATAATCCTTGGCAGTAATGTGACACTGCAAAGTAACCATGAGGTCCATAGAACAGCGCGATATGGCTGCTCAAATCATCACCGAATACGCCATGTTTCACTGTTGGGAAGTAAACCCGGCCAGTAGCTGGAATCAGTGCAGTCCAGGTTTTACGGCTTCGCAGCCACATTTTCTATTTACGGGCATTTGCATCACTGATGTATGCTTTTGGAATTCCAGCACAGATTATAATTCCCAGCTCCCTTCTTTTGTTCTCGAGCTGATAGGGTCCGCGCGTGCGACATTCAATTCTGCAGTGACATTTGCAGCTGCAGTACTCCTCTTCTTCGTCACCATCTTGTTCACTGACCGTTTGCCACGATTATTTAACACACAATTTCGTCCGCGTTGCGCCACTTAGAAGATGAAGTTCTTCCGCCTTCCTGCACGCGGTACAAATCTTCGATACGGTGCCTCTTGACACACCACACACTTCAGCTAGCTTGGTTACAGAGGTACCCATCATACGAGCACCAACAATTGTCGCGGGTTCGAGCTCCGGCATAATGCTCTCACAACTTCACAGAACGCTGCTCTGAGCACTGATTCTTGCAACGTGTTGAGCACATTGCACAGGTGCCGTCCATGGTCAAATATAACAGCCCAACATGTGGGTTTAACCAGTGCGGCTCCACACCCGGTTTTAAAAAGGTTACAACACAGATATGTGCTACAGTAATGAAAACTTTTGATCATATGTGGAAAGTACCAAATGTTGACTTTAACAGACCTCTTTTCCAGTGGGGCACCACAACGAAAATTTGAATTAACCCAAAGAAGTGTTCTGATTAGCTTCCTGAAAGTTCCGAAGTTGAGAGAGATAAAGATGCAGTTTTCTGCATCTCAGACATTCATACAAATTCTTGGCTTTCTCCAAATTGCATTATTTGCCTAATATCTCTGCTGGCAAATTTCAGTGTATCGATGGATGCCTCACTTTAATATTTAAGCACCTTCCAAAATTCATCAGTGATATTCGGTCCCCAAATCAGTCATCACATGATGACGACAGGCTAAAAAAAATCATACATGTCTTTATCATTTTCCAAAACATCAATATTCTTTATTGAGAAACACGTCAACTTTCACAATTATCGATGTATATCTTCACGTCAGAAGTCATACACTAACACAGATGTTCTTAGTATCAAGTTTAAACAAGATCTGATCTTAAACATGGTATTTTTCCATTTCCAACATAGCTCTCCATTATTACAAAACATTGCAAACGTTTATTTTCATTCATTAATTTGCTTTAAGTCAAAGGCAATAACACGCACCAAGACGGTCTTCTCTCTCCCGACGGCCTTCGTGCGGAGGGCAACAGCGGTCAGCTCACGGTCACTGGCGGCGGCGTCGAATATGCTGCCGACCTTTTTTGTGGTAAGGTCTCATGGGACCCAACTGTGGAGGTCATCGGTCCCTAGGCTTACGCACTACTTAATCTAACTTAAACTAACTTACGCTAAGGACAACACACACACCCATACCCGAGGGAGGACTCGAACCTCCGACGGGAGAAGCCGCCCGGACCGTGACAGCACGCCTTACACTACCCCGCGTGGATTTCAAGTTATGGCGCCTTTCCTCGACACGGAATAGAATACAAACAGAACATTGAGTATACAGTTCAAATATTTTTTTAGTCATAACAACAATATTTAACATTAATGTTATTCAACATAGGTCATCGTATCGTTTTAGTAGTGGCACACCTACCAACTGAGCGGTAGGACATGATGTAACCGTCTGGACCTTCTTGTCACACCACATTAGCATCTCCATTTATGTTCAAGCATGCATTTCTCGAGTTGCTTCCATGTTTTTGTCCAAACCCTATATACTATCTGGTCAAAAGTAACTGCACATCCTTCTGTAATGCAGAACTGACCGCTAGATGTTAAAACATAGCTACAACAAATAATGCCTATGTTCGTCTGTAAAAATGGACTCGATAAGCAACCTGAGCTCTCAGTAAACGGAACCTAACCTGCGTAACACTGTGTGCGTGTTGTATGAGTGTCAGTTTCACTGTCATTTAAGCTCTCAACAGATCGTTACATGAAAAACTTGAAACTAACATTTGAGAAGCTATCTGACTGCATATTTGAATATGAAAAACTAAATGAACAAATGGACCTGTGACAATGAATACCTAAGCTATCTCACTGCTTTTAGAACAAGAATTTACATGTGATACAGAATCTGCCTTTTGCAACGGGATTTACTGGATGTACATGACATGTTGTGGTGTGTCAGTGTCTCTGTTTTGGTCCAAAGTTTCGCACTCACCTCTTTAGATGGCTGCCTTTTTCCATGTGGTTTACAGCAATTCGCAGAAGCATGCATCAGCAGCGGCTAAAGCTTATTGTTACTAAGGATGAATTCAATAAAACAAGGAGATTCTTTGGGTCCTGTTAACTACTAAATAACTTGTGAGAAGGGATTTCATAAACTAAGTCTATTTAAAACTTCCGAAATCATCATAGATAATGACAATGACATAAGTACCAATAATGGCTGAGTGCCAGATTAACAAATTATTTCAATTTCAAAGTTACTTTAAAATTTTATAAGCACAGCATATTTATTAATTAAATGTGGAGAATAATTATTATTATTTGGAAGATAAGGAGGCTTCTTTAGCACTCCGTCTTCAGGCCACAAGTGGCCCATCGGGATCATCCGACCGCCGTGTCATCCTCCACTGAGGATGCGAATAGGAGGGACGTGTGGTCAGTACACCGATCTCCCGGTTTTCTTAAATAACGTAACTATCCGGCGAACGGTCCGGACACTTGGATGATGTCGTCCAGGATACCGAGCAGCATACATAGCACACGCCCGTTGGGCATTTTGATCACAATAGCCATACATCAATACGATATCGACCTTTTCCGCAATTGGTAAACGGTCCATTTTAACACGGGTAATGTATCACGAAGCAAATACCGTCCGCACTGGCGGAATTTTACATGATACCACGTACTTATACGTTTGTGACTATTACAGCGCCATCTATCTTAAGGCGAAAAAAGTAGTCCAACTAAAACATTCATATTTCTTTACGTACTACACGAATATGTAATAAAAATGTGGGTTCCTATTTTAAAAGAACGCAGTTGATATCCGTTTGACCTATGGCAGCGCCATCTAGCGTGCCAACCATAGCGCCATCTGGTTTCCCCCTTCGAGCTAGACGAGTTTCGTTCTTTGTAATTTTTTCGTTTGATGCTTATTTCGTGAGATATTTGGCCCGGGCACTATCAACAGACCACCCTCTATAGTGTTAACAGTACAGTGCGAAGGAAGTGGTGTTGTAATATGGGAGGTGTTTTTCGAGGCTATGGTGTGGTGTACTTACTGTGCTTAAGAAAACGCTAAATGTGAAAGGATATAAATACATTTAACAGCATTGTGTACACGCCACGCCGATCCTGTACGGTCTCATTCCGTTCCCCCACCTCCTCCTTTTCCTTGAAAGGATACGGATCCTGTACACCTCCCGCAAACTCGATCCTCCTCACCTGCTTGTCTCGCCCATCCTCTCCCACCCCTGCCCGCTGCTCCGCCCGTATTCCCACATTCCACCCGGTCTCCATCTCTCCACCCTCCTTACCCTCTCCCAAGGTGGCTTCCGCCAGCTCCCTCTCCCTGATGATGTCCTCCTCCCCTCCATCTACCCCTCCTACCAACTTTGATCCTCCCACCCTCTTCCTGTGTTTGCTCCTTTGGGCACCCTCCCTCCCTTTTCTCCCTATTCCCTCCCTCCTCCATTTCTCCCCACTCCTCCCCCGGGCTTCCCCTCCCCTGTCCTTCTCTTCCTCCACCCATCTCCTCAGCCACTGGCATCCTTGTTCTCCCCTCTCCCCCACCTCACCCTTATTCCTCTCTTGGCAGGTCCCTGGACTCGCACACGCTAAGTGGACATTCGCACACTGGAGATCATCGCCATCAGTGTCTCGTGTGTGCCGTCGTATTTAGTGTTCAGTGTTCACCGTCACACTCCATTGTTCACCAGTGCCATCGACATCTGCAGTGTTTGTGCTTCGTGTCAACAGTTTGTAGTGTGGATTGTCATCGAGTGTGAACAGCTTCATGTTTTTCTATGTTCATGTGTCTACTGTTTTTTCCCCGTCGTTTTGTTCCAACTCATGTGTCTTCTCTGTTTTTATGATTGTACTATCTTTGGCTGAAGAGCGGTGTATTGTGCTGCTGCCAGCCTACCTGTTCTACGGGTTTTAAAATCACAATAAAGGGAAAAAAAAAACGTTGTGTACTGCGTAAAGTGGAGGTATAGTTCGGAGACGATGGATGTATCTGCATGAGAATGCACCCTGTCATACAGCAGCATCTGCGAGGCAGTGCTTTGAGGACCATAACATTCCTGAAATGGACTGACCTGTTCACAGACCAGATTTCAACTCAATGGAACGTCTTTGGAATTAGTTAGAAAATATACTCCGCCCCTGACCCCAGTGTCCAACATTATAACCATCTCTGGTTTTGGCTCTTGAGGAAGAATGGATTGCCATTGCTCCACATACATTCAGACATCCCATATTAATGCCCACTAATAGGATTTCGGATACTTTTGATTATGTAGTGTATAATTCAGCAGGCTCACTAAACGACATAGTGGCTGGTGTGCAAAGTTTCCATGTTGTGCTGACACAATGAAGTCCTTACTGTGACCCAATAATGCACTGTTTCTTCATGGACTCAAAAGATCCCAAAGCTTCCGGACATAAGTGTAATAAGGAAACAATTCTCCTAGCACTCAAAATGTCAAAAAAACTCTTGCAACTATGTCCGGTTCTGGTAGTTACGTCCTCTTCACATAGTTTGCATTACAGAGAGAAAGATCGTCACTACTAAATGTAAAAATATTGTGGAATGAAAAGCCTAAGTGACAATCATGCTGAAGTAGGAGTATATCAGTAATGAAGAACTATGTCAATGACTTATTAGTGACCACTTGTAACTCATGTTCCGTCCAGGGACAGATTACTGGAGGCTGCAAATAAAATTATTTTCCGTAAATGACAATCACTGACACTCCGTCAACATACGTGTACGGGTATGGAGACAACCCCATGAATCCATGGACCCTGCGTGTCAGCAGGGGACTGTTCAAGCAGTTGGAGGCTCTATAAGGGTGTGGGGCGTGTGCAGTTAGAGTGATATGGGGACCCTCATACGTCTGGTTGCTGTTCTGACAGGTGACACGCAAGTAATCATTCTGTCTGATCACCTGCATTCATTCACGTCCATTCTACATTCCGACGGACTTGGGCAATTCCATCATGACAATGCGACACCCCACACGTCCAGAATTGCTACAGAGTGACTCCCGGAACACTCTTCTGAGTTAAACATTTCCGCTGGTCACCAAACTCCCCAGGCATGAACATTATTGAGCGTATCTGGGATGCCTTGCAACGTGCTGTTCAAAAGAAATCTCCATCCCCTCGTACACTTACGGATTTATGGATAGCCGTGCAGGATTCATAGGGTCAATTCCCTCCAGCTCTACTTCAGACATTAGTAGAGTCCATGACACGTTATGTTGCGGCACTTGTGTTTGCTCGCGGGGATCCTACACGATATTAGGCAGGTGTACCAGTTTCTCTGGATTTTCAGTGTGAGTGCAGTAGTTGAGCTCGTAGTAAGCATCACACAAAATTTTTAGAAATGAGTGTGGAAAGGATATTGCGCCAGTTGCCAGTTGTTTATGATTCTTCTGTATGATAAAAGACCCATCTCTTCTAGCTCAGATGTGAAACACTTCGTCTTCTGCCATCGTCTCCATTTCTCGTGATAATTCCTATTGGTTAGGAGAATTGTCTCTCATTTCGTATGAAAAATGAAAGGAATGAAGCTTAGAGTTTTGCGTCCTACCGACGTCTGTGACATTATAGACCAGGGCCGGCCACGGCCTGCCGAACTTCACGTGTGCAGCTTGTGCGTCCCGCGTGTGGGCCAAGGCCCGTCCTGTCAGTCGCCTTTGATCGCTCCTTCTCAGAAGTAACCGGAACAACGCGTCATATCATTTAGCATTGCGGTGCGGAACTTTTTGGTCAGCATACCTCTCAAAGTTCGCCAGAATCGCGGTGTCAGCGCTATTTACACTTCGCCACGTGTTCTTGGTATGAAAAACGTTTATGGGTCCAGCAGCTGTTTGCACAAAAAAAGGTAGTCTATCGATCTATTGTCACAATCCTTTAAAAATGAATGGGAATGACGGAAGAGTGGGATGAGCATTCTCAGTTCGCATACGCGAAGTGTACTGCATATTTGCTATGAAACAACGTTACAATACCATGCAGAAAGAATTTAAAGATTGAGTTGACAATGAAAGGGCAAAAAATTACAACGATCGACGGACAGGATTCATTGTTCTGTACCTTAAGAAGCACTTTGCGCTAAATTTTCAGGCCTGGAGCACGTGAAGAAACTGGTGACAGGAATAATAAAATTTCTGAAGTAGCTCACGTTATTCTATTGTAAGTTGCAACAGTTTTCAAAGGAGCTGAACTAAGACTATGGAGACCTTACACGTCAATGCAAAATAGGTTGCTTAAGTCAAGAGCCATACCTGGAAGGATATTTCGATTTAAAATTCGCTATTGTTGGATTTACGAAGAAAAAACAAGGGCAGAAACGAATATTAGAACATCTGGAATGGATTGCAGACTTTGCATTTTAAGCAGACTTGACACACTGCCCATTGCAAGGTAACTTCCTTCTGATTTGATAGGGATGCATTTAAAAAGAAAAAACGCGTTGTAGAACATTCTGAGAAAGACAGTCCAGTTCCCAAAGCTCACTGACGTTGAAGAAAACACAATATTTGAAGAACTGATTGTGGCCTTGAAAGAATTACAAGGATTGCTTCCTAAACATTTTGAGGACACTCCCAGTCTTCCATCTGTTTTCAAGCCGTTTACTGGACCATAAGCCGTTTCAGTTCAAAATTAACCTGTGCGTGTGCAGATGTAACTGCTGGATCTGCAAGATAATTCCTGTTTTAAAGACAAATACCTTTACTATTAAAACTGTCTAGGACGTCTACACTGATTACCTCAGGTAGAGTTTCCACGTCTCCATAATAAAGTTGCAATAGTGCTACAATATTTTGATCAACATGTGTGTGTGAAAGACGTTCTTTCGATTATGAAACTAAATAAGTCATGATTACGTACCAACCTGAGAGGGAAAATCTGTGACATTGTCTGCATGTGTCCGTATGCTGACAGTTTGTATAAAAAAAATATATTATGCCTTCAGTGCGGCAAAAATAACTAAACAATACTGAAAATTTGTTTTGTTTTTGAGCTATGTTGTTGAAAAATGTGTGAAATATAGCAATAAGTCGTGTGCACTGCGACTGCACTGCCATTCAAATGCGGTGCGTTCTCGGCACCCAGCTGTTCCCTCTCCCCACGGTCAGAAAACGTAGCGTCGGGGTGGGGGAATTGTGCCATCAAATTTGAGCTCCATGGCACTCATGTCAAGGCACGGCTCGTGAGCCAATTTCTTGGCAACCCCTCTTATAAGCGAACGAAAAAATCATACTGAGCAAGGAAATGGACGGAAATTGCACCTCGCCATGTTTTATAAACGGTACTAGAATTCGCACGAAGTGA
This sequence comes from Schistocerca gregaria, assembly GCF_023897955.1. NCBI lineage: Eukaryota > Metazoa > Arthropoda > Insecta > Orthoptera > Acrididae > Schistocerca > Schistocerca gregaria. The sequence continues at coordinate 485,200,484 of NC_064931.1, read as the reverse complement.
ATCAGGGAAACTGAGTAAAAGCGAAATCAGTATTCCTGAACACGGATTTTAACCCTGCTCCTGAACAATTTAAACAGTGATCCCATTCAATCAGTAACTAAGACGCCGCGAGGAGTGGTCGCGCGGTTAGAGGCGCCATGCCACAATTTCGCGGCCCCTCCCGCCGGAGCTTCGAGTCCTCCCTCGGCCATGGGTGTATGTTGTACTTAGTGTGAGTTAGTTTAAGTAGTGTGTAAATCTAGGGACCGAGTACCTCAGCAGTTTGGTTCCTTAGGAATTCAGACACACACACACAGTAATTAAGTTGGGATTCCAATACGGTTTTACAGAGAGTACTCTACTGCATTGGCTCCTTACTTAGCTTGCATTTATCGCGAATCTCTTACCCAACGTAAAGTCCCGACCGACTGGAAAAAAGCGCAGGTGACGCCTGTATATAGGAAGGGTAGAAGGACAGATCCTCAAAATTACAGACCAATATCCTCAACACCGGTTTGTTGCAGGATTCTCGAACATATTCTCAGTTCGAATATAATGAATTTGCTTGAGACAGAGAAGTTGCTGTCCATGCATCAGCACGGCTTTAGAAAACATCGCTCCTGCGAAACGAAACTCGCCCTTTTTTTACATGATATCTTGCGAACCATGGATGCAGGGTATCAGACGGATGCCATATTCCTTGACTTCCGGAAAGCGTTTGACCCGGTGCCCCACTGCAGACTACTTACTAAGGTGCGAGCATATGGGATTGGTTCCCAAGTATGTGTGTGGCTCGAAGACTTCATAAGTAATAGAACCCAGTACGTTGTCCTCGATGGTGAGTGTTCATCGGAGGTGAGGGTATCATCTGGAGTGCCCCAGGGAAGTGTGGTAGGTCCGCTGTTGTTTTCTATCTACATAAATGATCTTTTGGATAGGGTGGATAGCAATGTGCGGCTGTTTGCTGATGATGCTGTGGTGTACGGGAAGGTGTCCTAGTTGAGTGACTGTAGGAGGTTACAAGATGACTTTGACAGGATTTGTGATTGGTGCAAAGAATGGCAGCTAACTCTAAATATAGATAAATGTAAATTAATGCAGATGAATAGGAAAAAGAATCCCGTAATGTTTGAATACTCCATTAGTAGTGTAGCGCTTGACACAGTCACGTCGATTAAATATTTGGGCGTAACATTGCAGAGCGATATCAAGTGGGACAAACATGTAATGGCAGTTGTGAGGAAGGCGGATGGTCGTCTTCGGTTCATTGGTAGAATTTTGGGAAGATATGGTTCATGTGTAAAGGAGACCGCTTATAGAACGCTGGTGCGACCTATTCTTGAGTACTGCTCGAGCGTTTGGGATCCCTATCAAGTCGGATTGAGGGAGGACGTAGAAGCAATTCAGAGGTGGGCTGCTAGATTTGTTACTGGTGGGTATATTCACCACGCGAGTGTTACGGAAATGCTCCAGGAACTCGGATGGGAGTCTCTAGAGGAAAGGAGGCGTTCTTTTCGTGAATCGCTACTGGGGAAATTTAGAGAACCAGCATTTGAGGCTGACTGCAGTACAATTTTACTGCCGCCAACTTACATTTCGCGTAAAGACCACAAAGATAAGATAAGAGAGATTAGGGCTCGTACAGAGGCATATAGGCAGTCATTTTTCCCTCGTTCTGTTTGGGAGTGGAACAGGGAGAGATGATGCTAGTTGTGGTACGAGGTTCCCTCCGCCACGCACCGTGTGGTGGATTGCGGAGTATGTATGCAGATGTAGATGTAGAAGATAGCGTCAATTTGGTAATTTCTCTCGGTTCATTCTACTTTTGTTGAGGTGGAGTTAGAAGTGATTTTCGCGAAAGGCAATTTTTTTCCGTCTTGTTCCCGGCTCACGTCTGGATTGTTCTCTAGCTAATGGTTCATAACTTTTTTTTTTACTTTCGCGTTGGATCCCTCTATTACTGGTCTACTTTTGACCCGAAATCGTAGAAACACCTTGTAGTGAAAGTATCTTGTGAGAGAGAAAGACTCGAGCAGTTAATGATAAACATGATGAACGTGCCACTATCCATTTCCTTTGTTCCTTTTTATGTCCAAAGACTTCATGAGTTCTAAGAGATTTTCGAACAACAGAGAAATAAGTGAAAAACCATTGCTTAAACGAGGGACATACTTTGTTACAGTTTTTCCATTGCAGCTTTGTATCTCTAGTAAACCGTATAACCCTGGTTTAATAATTACAATAGCAATACCAACTCTATTGCCGTCCATAAAAAGCAGATTCAGCGTAGGCAAACGTATCATTAAATAAATCTGCACGTGAACATGTAACTCAGTTCTGTTGTGTGGGTAGTGACATTACAGAAGACCACAGACACTGAAAAAATAAAAAAAGGACTTTTCGGACAAATAAAAGTTCTGAAAGTGGAAAACTTTGTAGACAAAGTCACATGAGCGTAGAAACAAATAAGTTGTTTGCTAAATTATCTGTCTGAGTCGCATTCTTACATGATGTTGAAAACTGGGCATTAAAAAGTCATGAAGACACCATTTGGAGGTAACGGAGATGCAGATGATGATAAAACTCCACAGAATGTCTTGCATAGACAAGAACAAGTTCTGCGTAATAATGAAAAAAATCTGTGAAGGAGGTATCTACTTAAACAGGTGACGAAAATGATTTAAGATGAATTTGCAGACGGCTTTATGAAACATTAAAATTTCTTTGTAAACGTATTGGGATACGAAATAAGGACCTATAACGAAGGAAAAGAGGGACACCGAGAAAAAGGTTATCTGAAGTACATCAAAAATACAATGGATTTCTAACATACGTAGATTAAAAGGCGGCCTTGGAGACAGGGCTACGGTCTTTTCTTTAGGAAACGAACTGCAACAGTAACATTTGTGTAATTCATTAAGTGAATCGACGAAGAGCTGTAAATATACTGTACACGAGTAATAATAGTATCAATATACAGGGTGAACCACCTAAAACTTGCGCCGCAAATACTGTGGGAATGGAAAGTGCTATTGACGTGCGGTTCTCACAGGTTGGATTGGTAGTCAGGGGCTCGTACTGATAGCCAATAAACAGATTGTAATAATATTTAAAAAGTATATTTTTGTGAAAACTTACACTTTTGCAATGTAACAATGCCTATTGACATTAACAAACTAAAAGTAGGGCAAACTAGAACGTCAGTAGTTTTTGTTGCGAGATTATAGTGCGAGTCGTTGACTAGGTACCGTATTTTGAAAAGTTTCCACACCGAAACTTGTTTGTGTCATTTAACCTTCGCAGTTGCTAGGTACGATGTTGTTACGTTTCATTTCAGTGTGCTTGTGTGCTTCTTGAGTGCACTGTGACTTGCTAGTCAGTTACTGTGTGACAGTCCAAGCAGTATGTCGTGACTGGACAATATGATTTACCAATGCAGAAAAAGCCGACATCTTCATGGTGTATGGAGAGTGTAAGTAGAATGCAGTTCATTCTTGTACGGTGTATGCAGCAAGATATCTCAACTGACGACAATCATCTCTGCAGTTATTTATCAACCTCTTCAACGAGTTAAGTGAAAATGGTAGTGTAACGCCTAGACAACGTAGCAGAAGGAAACAAGTGACCACAGAAGAGGGAGAAATTAATGTTCTTGCGGCTGTTCCAGCTGATCCGCGCATTAGCTCCCGCGCAGTCGCACGAGAAAGTGATATGAGTCAGACAAGTGTCCTACGCATTCTCCATCGATATAGGTTCCATCCCTATCATATCTCTCTCCGTCAAGAGCCGCATGGAAACGATTATGAGACTCGTATTAACTTCTGCACATAGGCATTAAGATAGGATACTCCAGAAGCATCACGTATCTTGTGTAGTGATGAAGCCACATTTACCAATCATTGACACATACACCACCGAAACATGCGCTATTGTTCTGTTGACAACTCCCGTTGGCTTCGTCAGGTGGAAGGTCAGCGTCCATGGAGTGTAAACGTGTGGTATGGGATAGTGAAACATCAGCTTAAATGCTCCATTTTTCATAGGCGGAACACTGAATGCGCACAAGCATCGCAGCCTCCTAATAGACCATCTTCCATGGTTGCTAGAAGACGTTTCTCCGCATACTAGGAGGAAACTGTCATAACAGCTTGATAACTGTCCAGCCCATAGTGCACTAAGTACTACAGCATGTCTTAACGATTTGTTTCCAAACCGTTGGATTGGACGCAAAGGACCTGTACTTTGCCTTTTTTTGCGGGGAAAGCTCAAAGACGCTGTTGACAAGGACATACCAACTACATACGATGATATGCTGTTACTATTACTGCAGCCTGTTCGGACATATCGTCTGAAATGATAATACGTGTGCAGCAGTCTTCCAGACTCGAACCGTGTAGCCGCTGCCTATGGTCATTTTGAATCCAACCTGCTATGGTCAGTTGTCTCGTTACGGTCAGAATCCACATAACTAGTGTATGCACTTGTGTTGTTCTTTAGAGTGTGCTACCACAGGTATTGTACAAGTGTCGGTGTGGGCACTTTTCAGAATACAATATCTCGTAAAGAATTCGCAGAATCCAGCAACAAACACCACTGACATTCGAATTTACCCTACTTTTATTTTGTTAATGCCAATAGACATTGTTCCATTTAAAAAACTGTATGTTTGCACAAAAATATATTTTAAAAGTATTATTACAATCTGTTCATTGGCTAACAATACTAGCTCCTGACTATCAATCCATTCTGTGAGAAACGCACATTAATAACGCTTTCCATATCCGCAATGTTTGAAGTGCAAGTTTTATGTGATTCACCCTTTATAAGTTAATCATCCATGAATTTTACCTGTGTTACAGCATGTGAAAAGTTCATCACTCACTCAACGATGTAAATTGCTGTACTTGGTGATATTATTTCTGGATTCTGATGGGACCAAATTACAAGAATATCATTCGTCAATGCGGAACGTCCAAATTTGCACGAATCGCGTGAAAGGAAGTAGGATTTATTTATGCACAGTGTATGATTTTCCACGTGCTAGAAGTTCAATTTATGTTCCAAAACCATCACTTACTATGGGGGCAAATTAGACCTGTTACTCGAGGATTTTAATGAGTTGTTGTTATGTTGTAGAGCGACTTGCCCTGAGTACCAGGCTAACATGCGAAATTCCCTAGTTTCCGAGAAAATCGATGTTGCATTTCTAAAGTACATCCTATCTTTGTAACGATAATTATGTTTCGACCGAGCAAGCGTAGCGCTGGGGCTAAGGTTCACTGTTACTAATGCGGTATGGGTCCGATCCATACCCGTGTACTTTTATTTTTTCAATTTCATCGGACAGAGTATCATTAAATAGTATATGTCATGCAAAATTATATAAATTTGTGCATTTTCGGCGTAGTGATTTCATTAATAAGTCGATCATTACATAACACATTCTTCAAGAGTATATCGCGTTTGTGGTTCGTAGCTCAAATTCCAAATATTTGGATAAATCCAAGGCGTTCACAACGATGGACGAAGTATTAGCAGCCGCAGAAAGATTCCAGATAAAGACGAAAGTTTTCATCCATAATTTTTACCTCTATTACGTAATTAATACTAATCAAACTGGCTGCCAGTACTAATCGACGCACAATACAGGGAAGTGACATAAGCCATAGTATACCTCCTTATATCGTCTCGGACCTCCTTCTGCCTGGCGTAGTGCAGCAATTCGACGCGGTATGGACTCAACAAGTCGTTGGAAATCCCCTACAGAAATGTTGAGCCATGCTACCTCTATAGCTGTCTTTAATTGAAAAGTATTGCCGGTGCAAGATTTTGTGCACGAACGATCTCTCGATTATGTCCCGTAAATGTTCTATGGAATTCATGTCGGGCGATATGGGTGGCCAAACCATTCGATCGAGTTGTGCAGAATGCTCTTTAAACCAATCACCTGGTGACATGGCTCATTGTCATCCTTAAAATTCCCGTAAATGGCTGCAAATGCTCTCCAACTAGCCGAATATCCAGAGGACACTCTCCATTCCATGCAAACACAGCCCACACCGCTATGGAGCCACCACTGTAGCGTGAACTCTGCCTTGTTGATGACTTGGATCCATGGCTAAGAGGGGCTGGGCCTCACTCAAACCCTACCATCAGCTCTTACCAACTGAAATGGGGACTCGTTTGATCAGGCCACGGTTTTCCAGTCGTCTAGGATCCAAACGATATAGTCACGAGCCCAGCAGACGCGCTGCAGGCGACGTCGTACTATTAGCAAAGGCACTAGCGTCGTCGCCTGCAGCCGTAGCCCAATAACGTCAAATTTCGACGCATTGTCCTAATGAATACGTTCATCGTACGTCCCACACTGATTTTTGCGGTTAGTTCACGCCATGTTGTTTGTCTGTTGTCACTGACAACTCTGCGCAAACGCCGCTGCTCTCGGTCGTTAAGTGAAGACCGTCAGCCACTGTGTTGTCCATGGTGAGAGGTAATGCCTGAAATGTGGCATAATCGCACATTTTGACACTGTGAATCGCGGAATATTGAATCCCTAACGTTTTCCGAAATAAAATGCCCCATGCGTCTAACTCCAACTACCAACCCGCGTTCTAAGTCTGTTAATTCCCGTCGTGCGGCAATAATCATGTCGAAAATCTTTTCACATGAATCACCTGACTACAAATGACAGCTCCGTCAATGCACTGCCCTCTTATACCGTGTGTACCAGATACTACCTCCATCTGTATATGTGCATATCACTATCCCACGACTTCTGTCACTCAGAGTAGATCGCATGTGGAACTAGGATATAAAACCATCCCTCTGCAGAAAAATTATTTGAACAAGATTAGGCACTGTTTACAGCACAGTATACTATAAGTGCGCCAGAAAAAATAGCCCCTTACTTTTTCTTATGTTTAGAAGGGCCATGTGGGAAATTTGGTCGGATTGTTCAGGAAAGAACTGAAGAGTTAACTCATAAACTAAAAAATGTAACTGATACCTGCATAAAATCAGTAATGTTTGCGAAAATGCTGTATGAAGAGTTTTTAGAGGCAGGTTAAAATTTTCGCCGGCCGATGTGGACGAGCGGTTCTAGGTGCTACAGTCTGGAGCCGCGCGACCGCTACGGTCGCAGGTTCGAATCCTGCCTCGGGCATGGCTGTGTGTGTTATCCTTAAGCAAGTTAGGTTTAAGTATTTCTAAGTTCTAGGGGACTGATGACCACAGCAGTTAAGTCCCATAGTGCTCAGAGCCATTTTATTTAAATTGTCACGAACAAATTTAATTATCTTGGTTGAACACAAAATTTATGTAAAATGGGTTATGAGGCAGCTATACGACAAAAGATTAAAAAAATAAAACAGACTTGGGGTTGATAGAGAACACAATTTTTTATTCTTTTGACGAAAGACGTAGGTATTTTAAGAAAAAAAGAATACTATAAAGCTGAGGTGATTATCAGAAACTTAATTCCAGTATGCTTGGCATGGGAGCATCGTTCGTTTTTAGAAAAAAATAAAATGCAATTTTGTCAAATAAAGACATGGTTGGAGACTGTGGCTGTTTTGCGTAATATATTATTGATAGTGTACAGCAGCCAACCGTAAACTGGTTTTAGGTTACTTTATTTAAAATCGACCGTTTCGAATTTTTCACAATTCATCCATCATCAGAAGGTTCTGGCGCATTTGTTTTTCCAGTTTTCTTACAGTGAAATATATTCTCAAAGATGTTTATATTTTCAATGGGCGTACAGTTGGACGCGTTTTACGCTGACATTTTCATTTGCTCACAAAACGAATTTTCAAAGTACTCCACATGTTTTGATTCACAAGATTCCAACCAACGTATGTGATTGTGAAGATACGAACATCTTTGAGAATATACACTCCTGGAAATGGAAAAAAGAACACATTGACACCGGTGTGTCAGACCCACCATACTTGCTCCGGACACTGCGAGAGGGCTGTACAAGCAATGATCACACTCACGGCACGGCGGACACACCAGGAACCGCGGTGTTGGCCGTCGAATGGCGCTAGCTGCGCAGCATTTGTGCTCCGCCGCCGTCAGTGTCAGCCAGTTTGCCGTGGCATACGGAGCTCCATCGCAGTCTTTAACACTGGTAGCATGTCGCGACAGCGTGGACGTGAACCGTATGTGCAGTTGACGGACTTTGAGCGAGGGCGTATAGTGGGCATGCGGGAGGCCGGGTGGACATACCACCCAATTGCTCAACACGTGGGGCGTGAGGTCTCCACAGTACATCGATGTTGTCGCCAGTGGTCGGCGGAAGGTGCACGTGCCCGTCGACATGGGACCGGACCGCAGCGACGCACGGATGCACGCCAATACCGTAGGATCCTACGCAGTGCCGTAGGGGACCGCACCGCCACTTCCCAGCAAATTAGGCACACTGTTGCTCCTGGGGTATCGGCGAGGACCATTCGCAAACGTCTCTATGAAGCTGGGCTACGGTCCCGCACACCGTTAGGCCGTCTTCCGCTCACGCCCGAACATCGTGCAGACCGCCTCCAGTGGTGTCGCGACTGGCGTGAATGGAGGGACGAATGGAGACGTGTCGTCTTCAGCGATGAGAGTCGCTTCTGCCTTGGTGCCAATGATGGTCGTATGCGTGTTTGGCGCGGTGCAGGTGAGCGCCACAATCAGGACTGCATACGGCCGAGGCACACAGGGCCAACACCCGGCATCATGGTGTGGGGAGCGATCTCCTACAATGGCCGTACACCTCTGGTGATCGTCGAGGGGACACTGAATAGTGCACGGTACATCCAAACCGTCATCGAACCCATCGTTCTACCATTCCTAGACCGGCAAGGGAACTTGCTGTTCCAACAGGACAATGCACGTCCGCCTGTATCCCGTGCCACCCAAAGTGCTCTGGAAGGTGTAAGTCAACTACCCTGGCCAGAAAGATCTCCGGATCTGTCCCCCACTGAGCATGTTTGGGACTGGATGAAGCGTCTTCTCACGCGGTCTGCACGTCCAGCACGAACGCTGGTCCAACTGAGGCGCCAGGTGGAAATGGCATGGCAAGCCGTTCCACAGGACTACATCCAACATCTCTACGATCGTCTCCATGGGAGAATAGCAGCCTGCATTGCTGCGAAAGGTGGATATACACTGTACTAGTGCCGACATTGTGCATGCTCTGTTGCCTGTGTTTATGTGCCTGTGGTTCTATCAGTGTGATCATGTGATGTATCTGACCCCAGGAATGTGTCAATAAAGTTTCCCCTTCCTGGGACAATGAATTCACGGTGTTCTTATTTCAATTTCCAGGAGTGTATTTCGTTGGAAGAAACAAATGCGCCAATCTTTTCACGGCAACTCACTGGAAACAGTTTATCATTTGTTCTGATAAAAGCATGAAAACCTTCTGATGATGAATTGTGAAAAATTCTCAACCGGTAACGGTCCTGTTTGAATGAAGTAATCTAAAACCAGTTTATGTTTGGCTGCTGTACACCATCAAGAATTTATAAAAAAATAAAATATAATTCAGTACCAATCGTTGACAGTCAAAGAATTGCTATCGATAGTATGGGATTCGAAAGCTAATTTTCGCTCTATCTGAGCAGCCAGTGTTTGCTTAGTCTACATAGTTTAAATAAGCGGGCGCACGTGAAGATCAGTGAACGTTTCTGCTACAAGAGCCCGACGTGCAGCAAAATGTTGAGAACTAGTCTTGCAAGACGGCACTCGTATGTCGTCTTCAGTACTGTTATCTGCAAAACGTACTCCACGTGCTCGACCATGACGCAACAAACTCGCCCGTGCCAGCACGCACTGATACCACAGTCTGGGCGCACAGCGGGACCCGTTTTACGCGGACGACGCTTTGGTCTCTCAAAAACCGTCAATACCGGGTTTTCTGACTGTCTCTGCTACTTTGATGACATAAAAGAAGTTATTTACATAGTTATGTAGAACGGAGATTTATTTGATGAGGAACTTTAACTCAATAGCTGGAAAAGAAAAAGAAGTAAAAATAATCGGAGAACATGAGCTGGTGAAAAAGAATGAAGGGGGAAGCTGTCTCATTGAATTTAGCATAGAAGAAAGTCTTTGGTTAAGAATCGTGAGAGAAACATGTATACGTGGACGAGACCTTCAGACAACAGTAGGCTTCAGATAGATTACGTAAGAGTAAGAAAGAGATTTAGAAACCAGATTTTAAACTACACAATTTTATAGTGGAAGATTAGGACTCTGCCCATAATTTATTGGTTATGAACTGTAAACTAAAACTGAAAAGACTGCAGAAAAGTAAGAAATTAAGGAGATGGGGCCTGGGTACATTGAAAAAAACAGAGGTTCTTGAGAATTTCAAACGAAGCATTCTGTAGCGATTCATTGAAATAGGCGTAAGGAACACAACAGAAGAATTATGGTTAGCCATGAGAAATGAGATAGTGAAGGCAGCATATGATCAAATAGGTAAAACGACAAGGGACAGTAGATATCCTTGGATAACGCACCAATTACTGAAGTTAATGGATAAAAGGAGAAAATGCAAAAATTAAGCAGGTAAAAGGCAATAAAGACGTATAAAAAATGAGGTGACTGAAAGAAGTGGCTAAGTAGGTTTGGTTAGAGAACAAATTCAAGGTTGTAGAAGCATCCATGACTACAGAAAAGATAAATGCTGCCTAATAGAAAAATTAAAGAGGGCTTTGGAGATAAGGGAAGCAGCTATATAAATATCAAGTGCTCAGATGGCTAGCCATTACTAAGCAACGAAGGGAAAGTTTAAAGGTAGAAGGAATATGTAGTTGGTCTGTATAAGGGGAACAAACTAGACGTTGTAGACAGGGAAGAGGAAGTAATTGAAAATGAGTTGGGAGATATGATACTGCGAGAAGAATCTGGCACAACATTAAAAGACCCAAGTCGAAACAAGGTCTCTGAAGTGCATATCATTTCTTCAGAATTATTATGATTCTTGGGGAAGCCAGCCATGCTCAAACTATTTCTCCTGGTGATCAAAATTTGTGAAACAGACTAAATATTCTCAGACTTCAAGCAGAAGGTAACAATTCCGGTTCCAAAGAAGATATGTTCTGACAGGTGTAAATATTACAAAACTATCACTTTAATAAGTCCTGCTTACAAAATACTGACACACATAATTTACAGAAGAACGGAAAACAGGTAGAATCCGACCTCAGGGATGATCAGTTTGGGTTCCGGAGAAAATCGGGAACACACGAGGCAATACTGATCTTACGACTTGTCTTAAAAGATAAATTAAGAAATGCCAAACTTACGTTTACATCGTTTGTAGATATACATAAAGCTTTAATAATGTTGACTGTCATTCACTCTTAAACAATAAAGTAGGACACATTAGAAAGGAATTATCTGAGTGGGTCGGAACTCGGTAGTTGTGCTGTACATGTTCCAACAAACACATGATTACAATTCCATAAAAATTGGTTGATTTATTCAAGAGAAAGAGCTTCACAAGTTGAGCAAGTAAATAACGCGTTGGTCCACCTCTGGCCCTTAGGCAGGTAGTTATTCTGCTTGGCATTGATTGATAGATATGTTGGATGTCCTCCTGAGGGATATCGTGCCAAATTCTGTCCAATTGGCGCGTTAGATCGTCAAAATCCCGAGATGGTTGGAGGACCCTCCCATATTGCTTCAAATGTTTTTAGTTTGTGAGAGATGCGGCGACCTTGCTGGCCAAGTCAGGGGCTGACGAGCATGAATCCGTGTGCGGGCGAACATTGTCTTGGTGAAACGTGAGCCCAGGATAGCTTGCCTTGAGGGTCAAAAAGGGTGCCGCGGTTGACAACCAAAGAGGTCCTGAAATTAAAATAAATTGCACCCATGACCACCATTCGTGGTTGTAGACCCGTGTGGATGTGTCCCATCGCCGTCCGGGGCGTCTCCAGACACGTCTTCGGTCTGGGATCTCACTGACTGGAGTAGAATTGTCTTCAGTCAAGAGTCCCACATTGACCTGGGCCCCAATGTCCTTCGTGGGGCGTCTTTCTCTTGTGTTAGAACGGCCCCCGGAGTAGACAACATTCCATTGGAACTACTGACGGCCTTGGGACAGCCAGTCCTGACAAAACTCTACCATCTGGTGAGCAAGATGTATGAGAGAGACGAAATACCCTCAGATTTCAAGAAGAATATAATAATTCCCATCCCAAAGAAAGCAGGTGTTGACAGATGTGAAAATTACCGAACTATCAGTTTAATAAGTCAGAGCTGCAAAATACTAACGCGAATTCTTTACAGACGAATGGAAAAACTAGTAGAAGCCGACCTGGGGGAAGATCAGTTTGGATTCCGTAGAAATGATGGAACACGTGAGGCAATACTGACCCTACGACTTATCTTAGAACCTAGATTAAGGAAGGGCAAACCTACGTTTATAGCATTTGTAGACTTAGAGAAAGCTTTTGACAATGTTGACTGGAATACTCTCTTTCAAATTCTGAAGGTGGCAGGGGTAAAATATAGGGAGCGAAAGGCTATTTACAATTTGTACAGAAACCAGATGGCAGTTATAAGAGCCGAGGGACATGAAAGGGAAGTAGTGGTTGGGAAGGGAGTGAGACAGAGTTGTAGTCTCTCCCCGATGTTATTCAATCTGTATATTGAGCAAGCAGTAAAGGAAACAAAAGAAAAATTTGGAATAGGTATTAAAATCCATGGAGAAGAAATAAGAACTTTGAGGTTCGCCGATGACATCGTAATTCTGTCAGAGACGGCAAAGGACTTGGAAGAGTAGTTAAACGGAATGGATAGTGTCTTGAAAGGAGGATATAAGATGAACATCAACAAAAGCAAAACGAGGATAATGGATCGTAGTCGATTAAAGTCGGGCGATGCTGAGGGAATTAGATTAGGAAATGAGACACTTAAAGTAGTAAAGGAGTTTTGCTATTTGGGGAGCGAAATAACTGATGATGGTCGAAGTAGAGACGATATAAAATGTAGCCTGGCAATGGCAAGGAAAGCGTTTCTGAAGAAGAGAAATTTGTTAACATCGAGTACAGAATTAAGTGTCAGGAAGTCATTTCTGAAAGTATTTGTATGGAGTGTAGCCATGTATGGAAGTGAAACATGGACGATCAATAGTTTGGACAAGAAGAGAATAGAAGCTATCGAAATGTGGTTCTACAGAACAATGCTGAAGATTAGATGGGTAGATCACGTAACTAATGAGGAAGTATTGAATAGGATTGGGGAGAAGAGAAGTTTGTGGCACAAATTGACCAGAAGAAGGGATCGGTTGGTAGGACATGTTCTGAGGCATCAAGGGATCACCAATTTAGTATTGGAGGGCAGCGTGGAGGGTAAAAATCGTAGAGGGAGACCAAGAGATGAATACACTAAGCAGATTCAGAAGGATGTAGGTTGCAGTAGGTACTGGGAGATGAAGAAGCTTGCACAGGATAGAGTAGCATGGAGAGCTGCATCAAACCAGTCTCAGGACTGAAGACCACAACAACAACAACAACAGAACGTACATTCCTTAAAACTCTGAAGGTAGCAGGGATAAAAAACAGAAAGCAAAAATTTATTTGTAAATTGTACAGAAACGAGACTGCAGTGAGAAGACTTGAAGGACATGAAAGAGAAGGAATAGTTGTGAATGGAGTGAGACATGGCTGTAGCCTCTCTCCAATATTATTTAATTTGTACGTTGAGCAAGCAGTAAAGGAAATCGAGGAAATAATTAGAGTGTGACTTAAAGTTCAAGGAGAAAAAATAAAAACTTTAAGATTTGCCAATTACATTGCAAAGGACTTGGAAGAGCAGTTGAATGGAATGTGGAATATCGAGGTCCTCAGACGAATATCAAAAAAAGCAAAACAAGGCTCATGGAACGTAGCCGAATTAAATCAGGTGATACTGAAGGAATTAGAGTGGGAAATGAGACACTAAAAGTAGTAGGTGAGCTTTGTTCTCTGAGTGGCGAAGTAAATGTGACTGAAGTAGAGAAGATGTGAAATGCAGATTGTTAGTAACAAGAAAAGCGTTTCTGGAAAAGAGAAACTTATTAACACCGAATATAAATGTAGGTGTTAGTATGTCTTATCTGAAGATATCTGTCTGAAGTGTAACCTTATAAGGAAGAGAAATTTGGACGATAAACAGTTAGGACAGCAAGAGAAAAAATGGTTCAAATGGCTGTAAGCACTATGGGACTTAACATCGGAGGTCATCAGTCCCCTAGACTTAGAACAACTTAAACCTAACTAACCTAAGGACATCACACACATCCATGCCGAGGTAGAATTCGAACCTATGACCGTAGCAGCAGCGCGGCTCCACTCGGCCACAGCGGCCGGCACAGCAAGAGAAAAGAAGCTTTTGAATGGTTCTACAGAATAATGCGGAAGGCTATATGGGCAGACCAAGTAGTTTATGACGAACTACTTAACCGTACTACGCAAAAATAAAAGTGAGACACAACCTTACTAACAGAAGGGGTCGATTAATAGAACACAACCTGAGGCATCAATGAATCGTCAGTTTGATAACAAGGAGGGAAGTGTGTGTGTGTGTGTGTGTGTGTGTGTGTGTGTGTGTGTGTGTGTGTGTGGGAGGTGAGGGAGGGAAGGGGGGTGGAGACTGCAGTGGGAAAGCAAGACTTGAACGGAGAAAGCAGGTTCAGATTTCAGATGAATGTAGGTTGCAGTAGGTATACAGAGATACAGACACTTGTGCAGGAGAGACTAGTGTGGAGAGCTCTCTCAGACCAGTTGTAGACCGAAGACCGCAGCAACAGTAATTATTTTGTTATACGTACGTCGGTGTATAGGGAAAGAATGAATCGCTTACGCCCTTTGATTTATTTAAAGGTCATTAATATGCCTTGGGATTACTTTTGCTCAAAGTTTCTTTGAATTTACTATTGCATGCTTGGCAAATAACATCATGCAAACATGTGATCACTGATGGATTTCAGGTGATGACTGGTTGCGTAGAAGGATGACTATGGGCGTTTTTGATCCTCCAGAACGAGTGACACAAATCATCGAGAAAGACCCGACAAGACTAATTTATCACCGCAGTATCAAGAGTGAAAGTTAATGATCACGCAGCAGGCCGCAAAAATCATTCCGTAATATATTGAACAAGTAGAACAATTAGAAAGAACTGCATCCTCAAATGTAGGAAGATAGGATGAATCATTTCGACGAGATTCGTCACTCCAGCCGTTGCGACTCCGTCTTCCTATGGCAGTCTTCTCTGGACGGAACATAACGGAAATCTCCGTAAAACCAGACTGGCTTACTGTTCATCTAACACCTACATCATGGCTGTAGCTCCGTTATTCCGAATAGTCACTGTGTCCAACTCTACGAAGTCTCTTCATCTTTACGAACGTATTCTAGAATGTCTTTGTGCCATGTAACATGAAACTCTCAATATCGACAAGTTCGTTGACGATTCTTTTCAGAACGATTGGCGTGACAACCTGAAGGGTTGTCTGCTGCAGCATCCAGGATCGAATCCAGCTTTTATCAATATACGAATATGGAGATATTTATCATGACTCTCCATGCCGCCAGAACGGACGTTGTCGCAGTGTGTGTTGATACTCCCTTCCTAGAGAAGCACAAGTACCCACATTCCATTAGGATAACACTATCCATGATAATTCCCAGGTATTTCCAAGTAGAACTGCGACTTCTGATTTCGACGTCGATGAGCGTAAACATGTGAGCATTGTCCACAGCGTGATTAAACGTCACGTAATGGCAATGCGGGCAGGTGACGCGCTAAGGTAAGAACGAGGACCTTCAATAAGTAATGCAACACTTTTTTCCGAAAGCTGGTTGGTTTTATCCAGAAACCCAATACACCATATTATTCCCTTCCCCACTCTTTTGATTGCAACACTATTTTTCAACATAATGCTACGGGCTTACGCCACCTTCCAGGGAGGGCCTGTATACCTGCACGGTACTGTTCTACTGATCGATGTCGGAGCCAACGTCTTGCAGGATCTGATTTTTTATTGAGCCAAACAAATGGAATTCGGAAGGCGCGAGATCCAGGCTGTAAGGTGATTGAGGAAGAACAGTACAATGAAGTTTTGTGAGCTTCTCTCGTGTGAGCAGACTTGTGTGAGGCCTCACGTTGTCATGGAGAAGGAGAAGTTCGTTTGTACTTTTATCGCGACTAACACGCTCAAGTCGTTTCTTCAGTGACCTGAGGGTAGCACAGTACACTTTAGATATTATCGTTACACCTTTAGGGTGGACATCACACAGAATAACTCCTTCAGAGTACCAGAAGGCTGTAGCCATGACTTCACCGGCTGAGGGTGTGCCTTTGAACTTTTTGTACGTAGAGGTGGCGTGGCGCCACTCCATGGATTGCCGCTTTGTTACCGGTTTGAAGTCATGAACACACGTTTCATTGCCTGTGACGATGTTCGATAAAATAATGTCACGATCAACCTCGTAACATGCAAGCAATTCTGCACAGATGGTCCTCTGTTGCTCCTTATGGTCTTCTGTTAGGGGGTGAGGAACCCTGCGGGCACACACCTTCGAGTACCCCAACTGGTGCACGATTGTGTCAGTTCTACCAACAGAGACGTCCAGTTGTGCAGCGAGGTGCCTGGTTGTGACCAGTAGACCACCTCGAATGAGAGTGTCCGCACGTTCCTATATTGCAAGAGTCACAGCCATGTGTGGCCGACCGGCCTGCCGGCCTCGTTGTTGCGATGATGACAGACACCTCACCCGACGACTCACCTTGCTTTTGTTCACTGCGAGCACTCCTTAGATACACTAGGTGATGAAAAGTATCCGGACACTTGGCTGAAAATTATTTACAAGTTCGTGGCGCCCTCCATCGGTAATGCTGAAATTCAATGTGGTGCTGGCCCACCCTTAGACTTGATAACAGCTTCCACTCTCGCAGGCATACGTTCAAACAGGTACAGGAAGGTTTCTTGGGGAATGGTAGCCCATTCTTCACTTAGGAGAGGTATCGATGTCGGTCGTTGAGGTCTGGCACGAAGTCGGCGTTCCAAAACACACCAAAGGCGTTCTGTAGGATTCAGGTCAGGACACTGTTCAGGCCAGTCAATTACAGGGATGTTATTGTCGTGTAACCACTGCGCCACAGGCCGTGCATTATGAACAGGTGCTCGATAGTGTTGAAAGATGCCATCGCCATCCCCAAATTGCTCCTCAACAGTGGGAAGCAAGAAGGTGCTTAAAACATCAATGTAGGCCTGCGCTGTGACATTGCCACGCAAAACAACAAGGGGTACAAGCTCCCTCCATGAAAAACACGATCACACCATAGCATCATCGCCTCCGAATTTTACTGTTGGCACTACACACTCTGGCAGATGACGTTCACCGGCCATTCGCCATACCCACACCCTGCCATCGGATCGCCACATTGTGTACCGTGTTTCGTCACTCCACACAACATTTTTCTCACCTTCCTCCTAACTGTCATAGTACTTACAGTGGATCCTGATGCAGTTTGGAATTCCTGTGTGATGGTCTGCATAGATGTCTGCCTATCACACACTAGACCCTCTTCAACTGTCGGCGGTCTCTGTCAGTCAACAGACGAGGTCGGCCTGTACAATTTGTGCTTTACGTGTTTCTTTATGTTTCCACTTCACTATCTCATCGGAAACAATGGACTTAGGGATGTTTAGGTGCGCGGAAATCTCGCGTACAGAAGTGTGTCAAAGTGACACCCATCACCTGACCACGTTCCAAGTCAGTGAGTTCCGCGCAGCGCCCCATTCTGCTTTCTCACGATGTCTAACGACTACTGAGGTCGCTGATATGGAGTACCTTTCAGTAGGTGGCAGCACAATGCACCTAATGTGAAAAACGGCCGGCCGAAGTGGCCGAGCGGTTCTAGGCGCCACGGTCTGGAGCCGCACGACCGCTACGGTCGCAGGTTCGAATCCTGCCTCGGGCATGGATGTGTGTGATGTCCTTAGGTTAGTTAGGTTTAAGTAGTTCTAAGTTCTATGGGACTGATGACCTCAGAAGTTAAATCCCATAGTGCTCAGAGCCACTTGAACCGTTTTTTTTCTTGCGAAAAACGTATGTTTTGGGGGTGTACGGATAGAATCAGATAGTGTATACTGCAAGCGCCTATGAATATCTGCGATGCTCTGGTTTTCCGCCAAAAGAAACTCAGTGACAGCTCTCTGCCAGTGTCGAAGTGTCCGTTAAGCCTCTAAAGCTGAACCTACCCAAAAAGTTCCAAAATAATTCGTCCAAACAGAATTTAATCCGATCTGAACACTACCGGGTATCCTCGTAAATGTTTTAAAATATTTTACGTCTGAACTTCGTCTATGCATCCGTCAGTCTAATGCATCATTCATATAGCTTTGCAACCAATAGCAGCTCGGAATTCCGTGCTTGTTACGAGTGCCCGTTTCTTCCACATGGCGCACTGGAGTTTCTACAGCGTCGATACGGTTTCTAATTTGTTTTTACTTCTCGCCAGCAGGTGGGCACACAGAAAGGTGGAATGACAAGTCATTCAGCAGTTCCCTAAGAGATAGCGCTATTCCGAATCATCTAGCGCGCTAGCAGCAAGCCACGCCTTAATTCAAGTGCTTACTTAAGACATAAAGAACAAGAAGACATTCCTAATTCATAAAAAATAAATGCAATGCATCATTGGATGTTGTTGCAAGACGATACGAGATAGCCTATTTATATTCATTGTTCCTCAGATTAAAAATTTGTAGCCTTACTTGTTTCAAACGTTCGTAGTCCCTTGTGTGTCTGAAAGTTTTCATATCAATAGTACTAGACGTGCTAATGGTGAAATGTGAAAATTTGATTTTGTAGTTGAAGTGTAGTAAGAAGTGGTAATGATTAGTGAACTATTTCCTTGAGCCCTCTCAAGTGTGGGGTGTCGTTGTCAATTTGCCGTGTCATTGTGTTGTCGAAAGGAAAACTTAAGTTGTCTATTTCAAACACAATGGTACAATTCAGAACCGTGGTTAAGTGGCAGCGTTGTAAGGAAGAAACTTTTTTGTTTGTACTATGTGTTATTTAGAATGGGTAATGACGGTTTTGAGGAGCAGGCGAAGAGAGTCTTCCAAAGTTCCTTTCGAAGGCTAAAAAGCATAAACGTTCAATTTCACATGTCATAGCAGCTGTTAAATACAATGAGCAAGGTACAGTAAGAACCAACCATGCTGTTTCAGAAGCAACACACCTGAAATCTTTGAAACATATAGAGAGGGTTGATCGAAGCAGAAATAATGAAGACTGTCTGCTTTTTAGCACCGCAAGAGTTAGCTCTTCAGGGTCATGACGTATCTGAGGCGACAGTATGCAAAGGAAATTATTCAGAACTTTTCGATTTCTTGATAGAAGAAGAACCATACACGAAAGATCATTTAGCATCCGATAGAGTATTTAACGGCTCTTCCTCCGACACTCTGATTGAACTAATAGCTTTTTTTACGGATATTGTTAAAGAAGAATTTTCAAGAGAAGTTAAAAATAGTCCTATTATATCAGTACAAGCAGACAGAACAACGGATGTCTCAACCAAAATTTAAATGAGCGTCATTTTTCGTTTTACAAATAACGAACAGGAGAAATACAAGAGAGATTAGTAGGGTTTTATGGCGTATCCAAAGACTGGAGTGCACAAGGCATTGCCGCCGTTTGTTGCAAGTGCTAAGCAGTTGGAAATTTAATAAAAACAAATTGGTATCGAAAACATATGACGGCTTTAGTGCAACGGCAGGGAAAAAATATGGTGTACATTCTGTTGTGCAACAAGTAAATCCTCATACTCTCTTTACCCAGTGCAGCAAACTTCAGTTGACCATAGTCTTCCTCCATACTTGTAAAGAAATTACGCAAGTAAAAATTTTTGTGGCAAATTTATCAGGATTTCGCACATTTTTTAGACGCAGTAAAAGAAGTTTACTTCTGAGGGAAGGGGATTTAAACTACCACGTCCTTGTGAAACTAGGTGGAATTTTCATTCACACGCTGTACAAAACATTATTCTTCAGTATATAGACCTCAGAGCAGATTTTAATGATGTGATAAATAATGAAGGGTAGGATAATAATTCTTTATAGCAAGCAGTTTGGCTAAATAGCATACTAGATGATCAAATGTTCCTTTTTCTACTACAAGCTGTACAGTTCGATTTTTAAACATACAGGTATCTTGTTTGACACCTTATAAAGTAAACTTGTGGATATACGACGCTGTAAGCTCGAAACTGAAACTTAGTCTTTTGAAAGACTAAGATGTGAGAAAATTATTCTGAAATTCCCAGTGGAAGCTAAGAGCTTTATAAATTTAGTGGGATTATCTGAAATTAATTTTAACGAAACAGAATCAAGCATTCAGAAATTGAGAAGGCTATCTTTCGAAATAATTGACACAGTACTAGTAAACACGAAAACTAGATTCCAGGACTTTCATAAAACAGATTTTACAGAACTTGTAAATGAGAAAAAGGTTCTTAGGCTATGGTAGGCCAAAAACTTACCCCATACGTGAAGTTGAAAAACTACTTAAAATGTATCCTTTCTTTGACAGTGAAAAACTAAAGGGACAACTTACGTTTATTTACAGCAGAGAGAATAAACTGCTACAGCCTCAGGACGTCCTTAAATCCATTGTAAACAATGGACTAAAAAACATGTTCTCTGAATGTGTGAAACTACTGTCGTTGGTTCTTGCAATTCAAGCAACCACCGCGTCTTGCGAGAAAAGCATGATTACATTAAAACGCGTTGAAAGCTACCTTGGCAACACAATGACAAATGAAAGAGTGTCAGACTTGGCTATTTGGCTGTAAAGAAGCGAACTGTGAAATCTTCAATGAGACGGCAGGAGCCGGAAGCTGACTGAACGGTTCTAGGTGCTTCAGCCGGAACCGCGCAGCAGCTACGGTCGCAGGTTCGAATCCTGCCTCGGGCACGGATGTGTGTGATGTCATTAGGTCAGTTAGGTTTAAGTAGTTCTAAGTCTAGGGGACGGATGACCTCACATGTTAAGTCTCATAGTGCTTAGAGCCATTTGAAGTGGCAGGAGTTCATATCGTATTATCGATGTTTACTCCCAGAATAAGGCAGGATAGAGCTAATTCATAAAAAGATGTAACATTGACTTCCTATGCGCTATATTTTTATCAATTTGTAGCTCTTAAATATTTTTATATATTTATTTATAACATTTCCTGTAGTAGTTTCAATCTTAGTAGAAATATTTAACTAAGTTGTTTTTGCTGTGTTTCCATTTTACAGGTGTGTGTTTTGAGATTGTTTTCCTTTTTTGCGATATTCGTAATTCTCAACCTACTCCAATAAAAATACCACGCCTCGCCACTGCTCTCCACTTGGTACGCACCTCGGTTACAGACGCCATTTTGAAGGCTACGCGTAGAACTTCATGAATCTACAGCGGCTGAAGCGGAAATATTCCACGATATCCCACAACAAAATCCGTATTTTTTCAGCCGAAATTGGCAGAGAAAGTAATGTGCTGCATTGTTTATTGAACGTCCCTCGTAAATAACCGGAGCAAAGACGAATGGGTAATATGGACAGAAAAAGGCGAAAACCACTGACATAAACGACTTTGGCAAAAGTCAGATTGTTATGGCTCGGTGTAGCGAACATCGATGGAAAGTGGTTAAGAACGATGAAACCAAGAGCAGGCGACAATATGTTGAACGTCCACGCCTTATCACAGAACACGAAGGTCTGTAAAGTAGGACAGGCTGCTATCTGTGGCATGTCTGACGACAGACTACAGTGCTAGTGCAAGTATCATTATTTAGGAGTACACCACTTATCGGACGTTGTGGCACTCTCATCTGATCCGCCATCACTCACGAGCAATAAATCGCCTGCGAATATAACTGCGAGTGTGTTAAATACAACGCAACAATATATCAGGTACGGTTCGCTTATCTGTTACGGTTGCAGTGGACAAGGGATCATTGAGACTGAACAGTGGATTAATGGAAACGTGTCGCCTTGTTACCTGCTCGAAACATGCACCTCACTATGGGTGCACGCCGATGGGGCCGGTATTATGTAATGGAGGACAATCATCTGGGACTTGTGGTAGTCATCGAAGACACTACACAGCTGAGGAGTACGTGCAGATTATTGCGTTCCATCTTCATCTCTTAGTACTCTATATCTTCCCCAACGGTGTTGTCATCTTCCAGCAGGACCTACATCTACATCTGCATCTACATGGATACTCTGCAAATCACATTTAAGTGGCTGGCAGAGGTTTCATCGAACTACCTTCACAATTCTCTATTATTCCAATCTCGTAGACCTCGCGGAAAGAATGAACACCTATATCTTTCCATACGAACTCTGATTTCGCTTATCGTATCGTGGTGATCGTTTCTCCATATG
Organism: Schistocerca gregaria; assembly: GCF_023897955.1. Lineage (NCBI taxonomy): Eukaryota > Metazoa > Arthropoda > Insecta > Orthoptera > Acrididae > Schistocerca > Schistocerca gregaria. The sequence continues at coordinate 485,178,085 of NC_064931.1, read as the reverse complement.
TAGGTCGGTGTCAACAAAATATTTTCGTATTCGGAGGAGAAAGTTAGTGATTGGAATTTCGTGAGAATTTGTTTTAATGATGTCCAGGCAAAATTCTGTATCATTTCAGTGACACTCTCTCCCATATTTCGCGATAATACAAAACTTGCTGCCCTTCTTTGAACTTTTTCGATGCACTCCGTCAATCCTATCTGGTACAGATCTCACACCGCGCAGCAACATTCTAAAAGAGGAATGATAAGCGTCCTTAGTAGATCTGTTACATTTCCTAAATGTCCTGCCAATAAAACGCAGTGTTTGGTTAGCCTTCCCCACAATATATTCTACGTGTTCCTTCCAATTTAAGTTGTTCGTAATTACAATTTCTAGGTATTTAGTTGAATTTACGGCCTTTAGATTTGACTGATTTATCATGTACCCGAAGTTTAACGGATTCTTTTTAGCATTCATGTGGATGACCTCACTCTTTTCGTTATTTAGGGTCAACTGCCAATTTTCGCAGCATTCAGATATCGTTTCTAAATCGTTTTGCAATTTGTTTTGATCTTATGATGACTTTATTAGTCGATACACAACAGCGTCATCTGTCAAACAACCAAAGACAGCTGCTCAGATTGTCTCCCAAATCGTTTATATAGATAAGGAACAGTAAAGCACCTATAACACTAACACTAACACTAACTTGGGGAACGCCAGAAATCACTTCTATTTTACTCAATGACTTTCCGTCAATTACTACGAACTGTGATCTCTCTGAGAGGAAATCACAAATCCAGTCAGATAACTGAGACGGTATTCCATAAGCATGCAATTTCACTACAAGCCGCTTGTGTGGTACAGTGTCAAAAGCCTTCCCGAAATCCAGAAATAGGGAATCAATATGAAATCCCTTGTCAATAGCACTCAACACTTCATGTGAATAAAGAACTAGTTGTGCTTCACAAGAACGATGTTTTCTAAATCCATGTTGACTGTGTGTCGCCGGCCGCGGTGGTCTCGCGGTTCTAGGCGCGCAGTCCGGAACCGTGCGACTGCTACGGTCGCAGGTTCGAATCCTGCCTCGGGCATGGATGTGTGTGATGTCCTTAGGTTAGTTAGGTTTAAGTAGTTCTAAGTTCTAGGGGACTAATGACCACAGCAGTTGAGTCCCATAGTGCTCAGAGCCATTTTTTGACTGTGTGTCAATAGACCGTTTTCTTCGGGGTAATTCATAATGTTCAAACACAACATATGTTCCAAAATCCTGCTTAATATCGATGTTGATGATATGGACCTGTAATTTAGTGGATTTCTACCTTTCTCGAATATTGGTGTGACTTGAGTAGCTTTCCAGTCTTTGGGTTCGAATCTTTAGTCGAGCGAACGGTTGAATATGATTGTGAAGTATGGAGTTATTTTATCAGCATACTCTGAAAGAAGCCTAATTGATATACAGTCAGGACCAGAAGACTCGCTTTTATTAAGTGATTCAAGTTGCTTCATACTCTGGGGGTATCTACATCTACGTTATTCATGTTGGCATCAGTTCTTGATTCGAATACCGGAATATTTGCTTCGTCTCCTTTTGTAAAGGCATTTCGGAAGGCTGTGTTTAGTAACTCTGCTTTGGCAGCACTGTCGTTGATAGTATCTCTATTGCTATCGCGCAGAGAAGGTATTGATTGTTTTTTGCCGCTAACTTACTTCACATACGACCAGAATCTCTTTAGATTTTCTGACAGGTTTTGAGACGAAGTTTCCTCGTGGAAATTATTATAAGTATGCCGCATTGAAGTCCGCGCTAAATTTCGAGCTTCTGTAAAAGAACGTCAATCTTGGGGATTTTGCGTCTGTTAAAATTTGGCATGTTTGCTTCGTTGATTCTGCAACAGTGTTCTGACCCGTTTTGTCTACCAAGAAGGATCAGCTCCGTCGTTTGTTAATTTATTTGGTATAAATCTCTCAATTGCTGCCGATACTATTTCTTTGAATTCAAGCCACATCTGGTCTACACTTATATTACTAATTTGGAAGGAGTGGAGATTGTCTCTCAAGAAGGCGTCAAGTGAAGTTTTATCTGCTATAAGTGCTATAACTGACCATGTCACAATGCTAGAATTATAGTATAGTGGTCTGAGGATTGTGCCAGCCAACTCACGTTGATATCTTAGTCACAAAATTCATTTGATCTGAAACTTATGGATTACATCTGACAAGCTATAGTTTGGTGGCTCCACATCCATTCGTAATGTTCAATGCCATCTTGACAGCGGACGTTTGACAAATACTAATCGCATCGTTAAACTCTCAAGTGTTTAACAATCAATTTCGAGTTTTAATGGCTCCCTTATATTACTGATCCCTATCCGTGAACTCTGCTTCATGCCATTGCGTGAAACTGCTTCGTGCTGAGTATTTCCCGCGCAGATTGAGTTACCGCATTACATCTTCCCTGGCATCTGGTCGGCCATGACTCACACACAATAAGTAAATCTGCCGAGAATGTAATTGTCAGTATATTAACTACAATGCATCAGGCATGGCTCGCTTGTCTGTTATCGTTAATTTACCGTATACTTTCCACGGGTAAAAGTGACCATTGAAAGAAACGCACGATAAAAGCTCAAGAGGTACTACGTCTTGTTCACTGAAATGCTTTCTGAAAGTGGAGGCTCACTTTGGGACAGTATGACAAAGACTTAAAGCAGTTTTTTCAGTTGCTTGTGAAGAAATTCACTTACCAAATCTCCACGATCTCTTAACAATGCAGTCAAGAGAATACATTTATTCATTGCACTCGTTTTAGAACAATTTTTCGTTTTTATTTAATTCATTGTCTCATTTAATTAATGTTATAGTTCTTTCATATCATCCCACGTACGACGGTATAACCTACAGTAGAAAATAGTGTGCGGTTGCTGAAAACTACAGAAAAATATTTTATCTTTTGAACCCTCTTGTTATAAATTTCTTTACAGTCCTTATTACAAGGTCACGGCTTTCTGCATCAACCTTCAGAGCTACGCCGGCATACACATAGTCCTTAGTCCTATACACGAGTGTATGTTTCCTGCGTTCGAGATGATTCATAGTTATTGTTCAAAATCGTGCAGCACACCTCTATCTCTAAACTGATTCTATTATCCTGTTAATGTACTTCGCGCATGTGCTTTAAATATATGTTGCTGTTGACTATGACGGTCATACCATTGCTTTTGTAAAATTTTGCTGAACACCCGGAAGTAACAATGTGTAACACACTACACAATTTGAGGTAAAAAAAAGCCCTCCATGACATTCAAACGTTAAATACACAAGAGAGTATAACAGTGTTCTGGTGCCATCACACGAGAGACGGAGCGTGACGTAGCGTGAGGAGGTTTACGTTCTCAGCTATCAGTCATATGTGATAACGTAAGTGGCTTAAGTTGGCCCTGAAGCCACGAAGCGTACATGATGCAATCCTGCAAGTCATGGTGCTAATCGGGCAACCGTGCTGTGTCATCCATTTCACGGATACAAGAACGAAGACGTCAGACAGGGCACAGAAAATGAAAAGAATCTATGCGGTAGTTTCGGTTAGTAGAAAACGCAGAAGTAGTTCGTAAGTTACGTGATTTGACATAAGCCGGAAATGGCTTTAATATAGACCTGAGCGACGGTGTAGGAATTTGAAATGCGGATTGTACTAGAGGCAAATATAGCGTGTACCCGTCGCGCGTTCTTCTCCTATATCAGTATCAGTGTCTTGTGAGTTCCTTTGGTACGTTCAGTATTATAGTAGGGATAGAATTCCGTAATTTGTCATATCATGTCATTCAGTTGTAGTAATTCAAAGAAACAGAGAATATCTGCGTCACGCCGCGCGGGAATAGCCGAGCGGTCCTAGGCGCTGCAGTCGTGGACTGTGCGGCTGGTCCCGGCGGAGGTTCAAGTCCTCTCTCGGACATGGGTGTGTGTGTTTGTCCTTAGGATAATTTAGGTTAAGTAGTGTGTAAGCTTAGGGACTAATGACCTTAGCAGTTAAGTCCCATAAGATTTCACACACATTTGAACATTTTTTTTCTGCAACTAACTCGGAGATGAAAGGCAGAGTTCGGACAACCTTCTAAAGAGAGGAGCTTTTCCCTAACGTAAATTTTCCGTACGGATCTACGTCCGGAGACAGCACTTTATTGAAGTACAGCATGTCGTACCACAGGGAGGAAACATTTCCATATCTCTAATACGAATAAAAGCGTCGCAGTTGTAGCGATGTGCACATCTGATTAAAAAACTAATCATAGTAGAGAATTATGCGGATTATATTGTGGACTGAGGCCACAGGATATTCTCATGACGATCAACAATCTCAGCCACATAGAACCAGTTGGCTCAGCAACTGGTTACATTACCATTCTTAAGAAAAACTTTGCTACTAAACAATTTGCTTATGAGCCCTATGCATTCATAGGTGTGGTTAACTTTACCGATGTAGAAACACTAATATTTTCAAAGTCATCTCGTTTACAAACCTAGTGCCATACTGTAATTTTTACAATAAAACGTACCATTCATTATAGTGCAACTTCTGTAAAATTTCATACTCCATCACTGTTACAGATACTTACAGGATCAACGTCTTTCACTTTCAGTTTGTTGGCAACTTCAAATTTAAGATTCTTGTAATGCAAAGGTAAGAAAAAGATAATGAATTATCAATTTACGGAGCAATCGAGCGAACGATTTCTTACGAGTGTTTCACGAGAAAAATTAAGTACTCCCAAGAGAATCGCTGCTTGCATATTTTTCTTTCGTCTGGATCGAACGAAAACTTCAAGAATTGTTGTCATGTATTTTTTCCGATTCCAGTATATCCATTACTAATTTACTCACAACTATAAGAGGTATTTTGTTTGTCGAAAAACGACGTAGTAGTTACGAAAAGGTTTGCGCGCTATTAACAATTTCCTCATTAAACATTTTAAGATTTTAACAAAATAACTACGAACGTGCCGTTCACTAATCTTTTCGTTTTCCTGTTCCAAAAACTGAAGATAGATTCGTAAAATTGCTACAGGCTAGGACAGATGGACGACACTAACGAAACATAGTTGTATCTTTTTATACGTCTAGTAAGTAACTCGGTTAGATACTCACTACTAAGTGTGAGTATGGAGAAGCTTAAGTCCATTGTTATCCTGTGCAGGGTCGTAAATGTTGAGGTGCATGGCACTGCCTTCCTCTGACCTATGCGTGACTGCAGCGAATGTTTGTTAAGCAGGGGTGTCCATGCGGCCCAAGAAGCGAACATCTGTCTCACTCTCAGTAACAAAAAACCCATAAAATTCCGTTAGTGTAAAGTTATGATAAATTGAATATTTTTAATCTGAAACTACCGCCACATGATGCTGTTCTCTCATTGATCCATGCTGTTTGTTTTCTCTCTCTCTCTCTCTTTCTCTCTCTCTCTCTTTCTTTCTCCTTCTCCGGCGACCGCTGCGGTCGCAGGTTCGAATCCTGCCTCTGGCATGGAAGTGTGTGATGTCCTTAGGTTAGTTAGGTTTAAGTAGTTCTAGGGGACTGATGACCTCAGAAGTTAAGTCCCATAGTGCTCAGACCCATTTGAACTACATTATGTGAGGCCCAAAAACACTGGCCTTCTTCCAGTGTGGCCCAGATAAACTAAAAGATTGGAAATCCCTGATGTTAAGCGTAACATGCAGCTTGAAGAAATCTGACCGTGCTTTATGAAATTCAATTACGAAGACCGAGCTAGCTACTCGGTACGCTGAAGCTCGTCCACAAGACGAATACTGTCTCGACGAACATTCTCGTCTTTTCGTCATAATTATTCAGCCTAAGAAATCACAGTCATCTAGAATCTCATCTCTGTAGAATTAAAGGAAGTAATCAGTTCTTGACGCCCCATATGCGTTGAGATCATTAGACACGGAGTACAAGTGTCGAATTGGACGAACGCGGGAATGAGAATCGGCCACGTCCTATTGAAAGACTCCATCCTGACATTCGACTTAAATTACTCAGATAAACCGTTAAAAATTTAAATCTGAGTGGCTGGGCCGTGATTTGAGCTACGCTCCGCCGTAATGTGAATCCAGGAAACAGCGGTTAACACCGCTGTTTCCGCACACTCGGTGTATACACTGATCAGCTAAAGCTAAACTGGCTTAAATGCCATTTCCACGAAACATTCTGCGGACGGTACTGGATATTATAACTCCAGCAGCGGCTTTGTCTAGGGGATACAGCAGTTGGGATATGGTTGTGGTCCAGGTCTTTCAAGTTCGCAATAATAAATTTCGTAAGCAATGTGGCGCAACGGTTAAAACACTTCAGTCGTGTCGGTTGGTCACAGCCAGTGTGCTCTCTGCCGCCGTTGGATAAGCAGCTGCAGCAGCAAGTCGTATACTCCTAGCTCACTCATTTGTTACCTAGTTTAATTCTTAATTTCTATGCGTGTTTTTGGGTACTTGCATTGTTTAATTCATATATTTCGGGCGTATTATAGTATTTGACAGTTGCAGCATCGCGCTTTAGTGTTTACTTGGTAGATTCTTATTTAAATTGCGTGTGAGTTTCGTATAGGAGGTGCAATTTCGAGTTTTAGTTACTGTAATCGTAAATTCAGCAGATTGTAGCGCAGTCGTTCGGCATTTGTACAGGTTAGTTGATACATTCTTTGCGTGTTTCGCTTGCGTTATCTAGGCACGGATTCGTGTTTCAGTAACTGTTGTTCAACATCGATTAGAATGGACACGGACTGCGATTGCTGTGTTCGGATGAGGGCTGAGTTGGCATCCCTTCGCTCACAGCTGCAAGCGGCGCTGACTTCGGTCGCGCAGCTTGAGGCTGTTGCCAATGGGCACCACTGTGGGGAGCCGGACTTGGGTATCACGGGGATTTCAACCTCGTCCCGTCTGTCCCCAGATCGGTCTGCCGCTGTGGTTGCCCCGGTTGCTGCCCGCAGTGGGGCTGAGCCCTCGCCTGTGGTTGATTGGGAGGTCGTTCCAAGGCGTGGCAGGCAGCGAAAGACGTCCCCGGAGGCTGATCAGAAAGCCTCCCCGGTGCGTCTGACAAACAGGTTTCAGGCACCAGGCACTGTCTCTGGCTGAGCCAGATGCAGCTGCCTGCCCTGTTTCAGAGGATCATTCTCAGCCTTCAAGGTCCGGGAAATTTCAGAGGGTGGGCTTATTGGTAGTTGGGAGCTCCAATGTTAGGCGCGTAATGGGGCCCCTTAGGGATATGGCGGCTAAGGAGGGGAAGAAATCCAGTGTGCACTCCGTGTGCATTCCGGGAGGAGTCATTCCTGATGTGGAAAGGGTCCTTCCGGATGTCATGAAGAGCGCAGGGTGCAGCGAGCTGCAGGTGGTCGCACATGTCGGCACTAATGACGTGTGTCACTTTGGATCTGAGGAAATTCTCTTTGGATTCCAGCGGCTATCTGATTTGGTGAAGGCTGCCGGTCTTGCTTACAAGATGAAGGCAGAGCTCACCATCTGCAGCATCGTTGACAGAACCGACTGCGGACCTTTGGTGCAGAGCCGGGTGGAGGGTCTGAATCAGAGGCTCAGATGGTTTTGCGACCGTATTGGCTGCAGATTCCTTGACTTGCGCCGTAGGGTGGTGGGGTTTCGGGTTCCGCTGAATAGGTCAGGAGTTCACTACACTCAGCTGGCGGCTACACGGGTAGCAGAGGCTGTGTGGCATGGACTGGGTGGTTTTTTAGGTTAGACGGCCTCAGGAAAGTACGGGGTGGGCTGTAATGTCAAAGGGTACGTGGCAAATACAGGACGTGCTTGGATCAAGGAACAGTCGGAATTATAGTTGTAAATTGTTGTAGTTGTGCTGGGAAAGTCCCTGAGCTTCAAGCGCTAATAGAAAGCACAGAAGCTGATATCGTTATAGATACAGAAAGCTGGCTAAAGCCTGAAATAAGTTCTGCAGAAATTTTTACGAAGTCTCAGACGGTGTTCAGGAAAGATAGATTAGGTAGAATTGGTGGTGGAGTGTTTGTGTCTGTCAGTAGTGGTTTATCTTGTAGTGAAGTCGAAGTAGATACTCAGTGCGAATTGGTATGGGTGGAGGTTATACTTAACAGCCCAACTAAGTTAATAATTGGCTCCTTCTACCGACACCCATACTCCGATGATACAGTTGCGGAACAGTTCGGAGAAAGTTTGAGTCTCGTAGCAAATAAATACCCCACTCATACGGTTATAGTTGGTGGGGACTTCAACCTTTCCACAATGAAACTTTGTCTCGAAATTTGGTAGAAAACCCGAAGGAATTCTGGTCGTATGTATAGTACACAAGCAGCAAGACGCAGTCAATACCTTCGCTGTGCAGTGCCGATGGTACTGTTACCGAGGACTGTGCCGCTAAAGCGGAGTTATTGAACGCAATTTTCCGAAATTCCTTCACCAGGGAAGACGAATGGAATAATCCAGAATTTGAAACACTAACATCTGCTAGCATGAGTTTCTTAGAAGTAGATACCTTAGGGGTTGCGAAGCAACTCAAATCGCTTGATACGGGCAAGTCTTCAGGTCCAGATTGTATACCGATTAGGTTCCTTTCAGATTACGCTGATACAATAGCTCCCTACTTAGCACTCATATACAACCGCTCGCTCACCGATAGATCTGTACCTACAGATTGGAAAATTGCGCAGGTCGCACCAGTGTTTAAGAACGGTAGTAGGAGTAATCCATCTAACTACAGACCTATATCATTAACGTCGGTTTGCAGTAGGGTTTTGGAGCATATACTGCATTCAAACATTATGAATCACCTCGAAGGGAACGATCTATTGATACGTAATCAGCATGGCTTCAGAAACCATCGCTCTTGTGCAACGCAGCTAGCTAGCTCTTTATTCGCACGAAGTAATGGCCGCTATCGACAGAGGATCTCAAGTTGATTCCGTATTTCTAGATTTCCGGAAAGCTTTTGACACCGTTCCTCACAAGCGACGTCTAATCAAGCTGCGAGCCTATGGGGTATCGTCTCAGTTGTGCGACTGGATTCGTGATTTCCTGTCAGAAGGTCGCAGTTCGTAGTAATAGACGGCAAATCATCGGGTAAAACTGAAGTGATATCAGGTGTTCCCCAGGAAAGCGCCCTGGGACCTCTGCTGTTCCTGATTTGTATAAATGACCTGGGTGACAATTTGAGCAGTTCTCTTAGGTTTTTCGCAGATGATGCTGTAATTTACCGTCTAGTAAGGTCATCTGAAGACCAGTATCAGTTGCAAAGTGATTTAGAAAAGATTGATGTATGGTGTGGCAGGTGGCAGTTGACGCTAAATAACGAAAAATGTGAGGTGATCCACATGAGTTCCAAAAGAAATCCGCTGGAATTCGATTACTCGATAATTAGTACAATTCTCAAGGCTGCCAATTCAACTAAGTACCTGGGTGTTAAAATTACGAACAAATTCAGTTGGAAAGACCACATAGGTAATATTGTGGGGAAGGCGGGCCAAAGGTTGCGTTTCATTGGCAGGACACTTAGAAGATGCAACAAGTCCACTAAAGAGACAGCTTACACTACACTCGTTCGTCCTCTGTTAGAATATTGCTGCGCGGTGTGGGATCCTTACCAGGTGGGATTGACGGAGGACATCGAAAGGGTGCAAAAAAGGGCAGCTCGTTTTGTATTATCACGTAATAGGGGAGAGAGTGTGGCAGATATGATACGCGAATTGGGATGGAAGTCATTAAAGCAAAGGCGCTTTTCGTCGCGGCGAGACCTATTTACGAAATTTCAGTCAGTAACTTTCTCTTCCGAATGCGAAAATATTTTTTTGAGCCCAACTTACATAGGTAGGAATGATCATCAAAATAAAATAAGAGAAATCAGAGCTCGAACAGAAAGGTTTAGGTATTCGTTTTTCCCGCATGCTGTTAGGGAGTGGAATAGTAGAGAGATAGTATAATTGTGGTTCGATGAACCCTCTGCCAAGCACTTAAATGTGAATTGCAGAGTAGTCATGTAGATGTAGATGTCGTATTCAGGTAGAGTGGGGTACAAATTATCGTCGAATCATGCACATTCAGGTTTGCCTTGGGAACCCTAAGTAATCCAAGCGAAGGCTAGAGTAGTTCGCTGGAATAGTCCATGTTCGATTTCCCTCTCCATCCTTGTCCAACTGAACTAAAGTAGTTAATGACATGCGTAGTAGAATAAGAGGTGTAGTCAAAAATTTTCAATTATCGCATCGAAAAAATAAAATTACATAATGATTTTTGTTTGTTTGCAGTTGCATGTCTGCAGTCTTGATACGAACTGAAATGCCTGCACCACAGTACGTTACCTCGTCACTAGTAGATCCAAAATAAAATGGCGCAATCCACTTATACAGTAACGTGCAGTAATTTATTTTCTGTGTTCGAATAACGCTGCAACAACTGCTGCTGAGTTGATGGATGTGTACGGTGACAATCTGTCATCGTACAGTGGTCAAAATAAATGTTGCTTACTGCATTGTTGTTAGTACTGGACATAACAAAAAAACTAATTTTGTTCTGTCCAGTACAGTCGTTAAGAAAACAAAAATGAAGAAGACAAACACATTTCCACTTTATAAACACACACGAACGAAGAACACAAACCCTTACAAATTATTCTACTACAAACACAACATTTTTTTGTCCTGTCATCTTACACAACGTATTGTTATTGATCAGTTGACCCTATTCATAATTGGAGACACTTTTTAATATTCTTCGGCGTACTGCTTACCAAATTGTCCTGATAACCCTTTGGAATATTGTCCGACTGATTCTGTGCTGCGCTAGGAAGGTGTTCACAAGGATGTTACAATGGAGCAACCATTGTCATCCGTCACCTTGAATCTCGCTCCAATATGTTAATTAAATCGAACCATAATACGTGTAAAGATGTCGTCCCGGTACTTCACACGTATTGGCACTAGGAGCATCCTGCGGCCATTCATGATTCCACTCCAAAACATGAGTGAAATGCCTTGATAAGAGTGGCGGTGTACTACACATTTGGGTTTAAACGTTGTCCTCGTTGCCTCTGCATGCGAATATCGGTACTGTCAAGTTGGAGACGGATACGGGTCTCATCAGAAAAGCGCGTTGTTTCTCACTGCCATCTAATCCACAAAGAGTGGTTTTTCGCCCATGAAGTACGAACCACTCCCCGAACACGATTTTAAGGATGAGCCTTGAGAGGTCTTCTGCCACGAAACCTATTCAAAGAGCCTATTTTGTATCATTTGTGTTGACGCCTGCACTCCTGCAGCTGTTTGCAACTACCGCCGTAGACGTGTAGCATTGTGTTGAGGGTTTCTGCTTGCTGTTACACGCAATTATCGGTCGTGCACACCTGTTGTTTTTCTTCTTCGATCACTTCTTTGCCGATCGTGAACTGATCCTGTCGAACTTTGACTGACAGCGACATTCGCTGTGACGTCTACCTGCTCCATTAGAGTCACGGTAAGGAGCCTCTTATTGCACATTGTTGTTGTTCGATCCATCCTGGAGCAACGCAACTCTGGTAATGCAATGTTTACAGGTGACACGAGTGCCATAGACTGCACATACTGCTCCCTCGCGGTCGAAACATGGACTGTTACATTAAAAACAAAATAATCTATTGGTACCATAATGTATTTCTGGATCACAACGTTTAGTATCAAAGTTTCGGCAGTATGCAACATTTATTTTGACCAGTGTATGATACTGTGGTTAGTATCCACAGACGTTTCCAGTCTGCTCCAAAAAGTGTAAATGACAACGCAATGGCAGAACATCTCTATGTCAACAACCAAGAATCGCAAGAGACTGGAAGCCCTGGGGTTCGCAGACCGGCCTATCACAACCGAAGCGATAGTTCACAAAATGAAAATCAGTCGTGGGTCAGTTTTCACCATCTTGCACAACATTTTAACGTGTGAAATGTCACAACACGCTGGGTACCAAGACTGCTCATGTCAGTTGAAGAAGTCCGCTGTATCAAGGCAGCAGCGGAAATGTTGCAGGCCGGTCCAGGTGGCTTCTTTAATTGCTCAGTCACCATGAACGAGTGCTGGCTGTCTCACTGTGATCCCGAGGCGAAGGAGCAGAGCAGCCAATGAAAACTTGTGGCTTCACCACCGCCGAAAATGCAAAACCTAAACCATCGTCGCGAATCATGATACTGAGTGTTTTTTGCAGCTGCCATTAAGTGATGCTAACAGATTATGCTCGTTAAGTGAAACCGTCAGAGGAGCACACCGCCGAAATCTCCTGATATCCACGACAACTCCTCAGTTCATTCTACACAGGAAACAGTCATGCATAGTGCTACTTTGGGCTATCAAATTTTCCCTCAGCTCCGGTATTTTCCCGAGATGGCACACAATGACTTCTTCCGGATTCTTTGAATGAGGTAGCCATTACGTGGCAGACATTTCTAGAACGATGACGGGGTGTTTTTCAAGGTGGAATGTTTTCTGAATAGCCAACATGCTGATTTCTACAATCAAGTTCTCCAAGACGTCTTCCATCGTTAGTAAAAATGTGTTGCATTGAAGAGTGAATATGCAAAGGAGAACTAACACCATCACCAAGTCTCAGCTTGATTTTTTTACGACGTGATAACTGAAAAACCTACTTTAACAGTATTTGTAGACGCACAGAAAGCTTTTGACGATGTTGATTGGAATACACTCCTTCAAATTCTGGAGATAGCAGGGGTAAAATACAGGGAGCGAAAGACTATTTACAACTTGTGCAGAAACCAGACGGCTGTTATAGGAGTCGAAGGGCATGAAAGAGAAGCAGTGGTTGAGAACGGACTGAGACAGGGTTGTATCCTATCCCCGATGTTATTCAATATGTATGTTGAGCATGCGGTAAACGAAACTGAGTTTTGCTATTTGACCATCAAAATAACTGATGATCGTCGAAGTAGAGAGGATAAAATGTGGACCGACAATGGGAAGAAAAGCGTTTCGAAGAAGAGAAATTCATGAACATTGATTGTAGATTAAAGTGTTGAAAAGTCTTTTCTCAAAGTATTTGTATGGAGTGTAGCCACATATGGGAATGAAAGATGGAAGATAAACAGGTTAGACAAGAAGAGAATAGAAGCCTTTGAAATGTGGTGCTACAGAAGAAAGCTGGAGATCCCGTAACTAATGCGGTAGTACTTTAATAGAATTGAGGAGAAAGGAAATAAGTGGGCCAACCTGACTAGGGATCGGTTACAGCACACGTTCTGAGAAATGAAGAGGTAAACAATTTAGTATTGGAGGGACGTATGGGGGTGGATGGGAGGGAGGCTAATAATCATAGAAGAAGATCAAGATATGAATACACTAAGGAAATTCTGAAGGATGTAAGTTGCAGTAGTCATTCTGAGATGTAGAGGCTTGCACAGAATAGGGCAGCGTGAAGAGCTGAATCAAACCAGTCTTCGGACTGAAGACCACAACAACAACAGCAACAAAAAAAGAACAACATAAACTTATTACTACCCCTGATCAGCAAGCAACGAGTTAATATCCCTCCTTAACATTTAGTCCGGCAAATGATACCTCGATACTATTTGGATAATATACTCTCACAGCTGCTCAGAGTAAAAGTTTTCTCGCAGCATTACACAGAATGGTATCAGTGGCATATTCATCGACCACATCCCAGCACGCCACGCGCCGCCCACAGCTGCGCTAGAGAAGGTCCATTTCATCTCCCGTCACTGCTAACTGAAGGGGCACGGGTTCGATTCCCAGTCGGGTCGGAGATTTTCTCAACTACGGGACTGTGTGTTGTGTTGTCCTTACGCCCGTATCGCCATACCTGACATTCCACTCTTCAGATGGCTGTATGGGCTCGTCCCGAAAGCCAATTAAAAAAAGAAATAAAGAAAGAAACTCCCGGCAGCGCGCCGCCAGCGCACCGTAAGCAAATACACTCTTCCATCGCTTGCCATTTCCAATAGGGGCCAACACGCATACAAGCCACCAGAGAGCTAAATTCACATGACCTCAATGCTTAAGACTCCGATTTCTGGTGCGTCTTTTTAATCAGCCGCACTCAGAGCTTTGCCCAGTGATTCAGTGAACTTTGAGACTTATTAACATTAGTACAGAAGGCTGCAGTGAGGGCAATACACTGACGTAGCATGAAGCTACTAAATTTTACTACATCTCAGTCTTTTGCATGATGGTATGAGCATTCGACACTATTTGTTTCTATCAAAAACATTACTCTCATTGTACACGGTGGTTATAATTAAACTTTCGCTACTTGAGCCAGTGCAGTCCCGTCGCGTCCCAATTCGCGCGGTCCCCTTTTGAATCTGCGAAGTTACAAAAATGCGCGCTGCGCTGCGCCGCGCCACACGCGCTATACGCGTCTCAATTTGCACCTAGCGTTAAAGGTTTACCTTGACCGCGCTAAATCATTTCCGGCGAATTCTGGGTTGATTCTATAAACTAAGACAAAACTTATTGCACCAACTATCCTTATTCACCGGACTTTAAGTTCCATCTCTGTTAATACTTGTAAATGTCTTTAACAGGTAGAGTATTACTCTTATCTCTTATATGTGCTGCTCTAACGTAATACGTCTACGTCTATATATTATTCCACAAGCTACCATACGGGGCTTGGCGGAGGGTACTTTGTATCACTGCTACTTATGTCCTTTCGTCTTCCACCCGCAAACGGAGCAGTTTGCCTACAGTGTGAAATGGTGCAGTAGGAAGAAATATTCCATAAGAATGGATATACAAAACATCAAATTAACAGAGCTCCGCAAGTGAAAACGCCAACCAAAAGAATAGCAAAAGGAAACAGATCTAATGTCTACAACCTTTCCACCGTACTTCGGATATGTTTTTTTTTTTTCAGACTCTGTAAGAGAAAGGGAGAAGCATAAAGTAGATGCGATCTTCCTTCCGCCGGCCAAGACGGTAGCTCTTCTAGAATCTGTGAGATATGATCTGCTGTTACCAAAGGCACGTATATTTGAAATTCCTTACGAGTGTGGTAAAAGGTACATAGAACAAACACTATGCACCGTACAAGAACGTTGTACTGAACGCTAAGAACACACCCTTCTTATACAGCCCAATAAATCTGCAGTGGCTTAACATTGCATTTCCGGTGGCCATTCCTTGGGTTACGGTAAGGTAAAGTTAAGATACTGGTCCCAACGTCAACCTAGTGGGCTTCATTAGTCAAGAGAGAGTGGAAATACAAATAGCAGACAACCTGCTCGACCGAGAGGAGATTTTCGAACTCAAAAAATGATGGAAACCCCTCATTTCACGACTGCGGTCTCGAAGAAAATATTGTTCTAACTCTGCACTGCCTGGCACTCCAATATGTGCCACCCATAATAACTACGTGAGCTCTGTGGATTTGCTGGTTCTGAGCTTACTTTGTTTTACTTTGAACACATAAAGTTTTATCTATGACTGACGCTTTTGTTTCCGACATGTTGTCTCTGACACATGCGCGCTTCCTCCACAGTATCGCGTAAAGTGATTTAAAAATCTTGCAAGCTACTTACCTTGAAAATGACAAAAAGGTTGTCAGCCAAAATATTGTAACAAGAATTAACAATATGCCGGATGTAGAAGCTGGAATTATAAATGATTCAACAGTATCTCTCGAAAAGAACGTCTGATTCAAAAAAATGGTTCAAATGGTTCTGAGCACTATGGGACTCAACTGCTGTGGTCATCAGTCCCCTAGAATTTAGAACTACTTAAACCTAACTAACCTAAGGACATCACACACATCCATGCCCGAGGCAGGATTCGAACCTGCGACCGTAGCAGTCGCACGGTTCCCGACTGCGCGCCTAGAACCGCGAGACCACCGCGGCCGGCAACGTCTGATTCTCTCGTGGGATTCCGGTCTGACTTCAAGGCTCATTTTCGTAATGTTCGTGTATTGATAGAACTTACCGGTAACAGCCCTCAAAATTGTTTCGACATCTTCTTTTAATCCGACGTGGTCGGAATCCTAAACATTCAAGCAGTACTCGAGATCAGATCGTGCTAGTGTTCGGTATATTATCGTCTTTAGGGATGAGCTACACCTTCCTAGAACACTCCCAATTAACCAGAATAAACCATTAGTCTTCCATACAACCAAATTCTGGGCAAGCCATTCTCTATTCTGCTATAGTCACTCAACGACGACACCTTCCCGTGCATTAGAGCGTCATTAGAAAGGCAAGAGGTAATATAGTTATATGTTCAGTCATCAAGGCATTTAAACTGTATGTCTCGTTATTAAAAGAGAAAAAGTTTTATTAATAATTGCTGTCACTTAAGAATATATGGAAAAATGATGTAGCTCTGTTCGTACTGACGGCACCTTACACTCGATACCGAACACGTGGACACACACCATGTCTTCGTCCTGCCGATCTTCGAACCTGTTATTATGTGTATGGCCTATCGCAACCATTTTATAGCATTCTGAGAACTATTCCACCAATAAAATACAGTAAAAGTGAAGACACAGATCAGGGGGTATCCGAAATTGTCCATATTGGTTCAAATGGCTCTGAGCACTATGGGACTTAACATCTTAGGTCAGCAGTCACGAACGTAGAACTACTTAAACCTAACTAACCTAAGGACATCACACACCTCCATGCCCGAGGCAGGATTCGAACCTACGACCGTAGCGGTCGCGCGGTTCCAGACTGTAGCGCTTAGAAGCGCTCGGCCACTTCGGCCGGCCAATTGTACAGGGGCAAAAAGTTTAGTGAAGAGCAGTTCGCTTAATTTTATCGCAAAATATGGGACAGAGTATCACGGATATGGTACGCGTGTTGGTGTGGCAATCATTGAAGCAAATGCGTTTTTCGTTGCGGCGAGATCATTTCACGAAAGCCTCGCGGGGTGACAGCGCAGTATGAGGCGTCATGTAGCGGATTGCGCAGCCCCTCCCGCCGGAGGTTCCAGTCCTACCTCGGACATGTGTGTGTGTTTTGTTCTTATTACAGGTTAGTTTGAGTTAGTTTAAGTAGTGTCTAAGTCTAGGGACCGATGACCTAATCAGTTTGTTCCCTTAGGAATTCACACACATTTGAACATTTTTTCACTAAATTTCAATCACCAACTTTCCTCTCCGAATGAGAAAATGTCTTGTTGACTCCCCTCTACATATGGAGAAATGACCATAGTAATAAAATAAGAGGAATCAGAGATCCTATGGAAAAATTTAGACCTTCATTTTTCCAACGGACTATTGGAGAGTGTGACTGCTGAAAAATAAGTCTGAAAGTCGATCTATGAACCCTCTCCCAGACAACTAAATGTGAGTCGTAGGATAATCATATAGATGTAGATTGGGTGGAGCAGCCATTGCCCATCGGCCAGCGCTATGATTCAGCAGACTGAGAGGCTAGCTGTGATGTCACAGCTTCCTCAAGGATCGCGATTACTCGCAGAGGTCGACGAATGACTTGCGGTTCTCGCGGCCTTGTCGGCCAGCGGAGATACGTGAGCAGAACGGTCGGTTCCATTCGGAGCCTGTAGCTCACGGAATGCCAAGCTTTGGTCCCATTTCCCGCCAGCAAATTATTGTCTTTCACTTTAATATTCGGCAGCCTTTGTGAAACAGATATGTTTATAAATTTCCTTCAATACATGCATATTATAATAATGTATGTATATATATGTACGTATGTTCCACATATCCTAAACCACTGGACCGATTTCAACCAACCTTGCACACATATCACTTACTATATGGAAATCATCGATGTGCGATTAAGAACCTACCTATCAAACGGGTGGGGATGACAAAACAATGTAGTCCACGGTGCGCCAATACTCGTACTTCAGTTACACAATATTTGAGAATGAGAGCACGTAGAAACTTATAAAAAACTTTACACTTAATTTCAAACCTTTACGTAACTTTTTCTCGCTGACGAAAATGATGAAATGAGAAATTGTTTATCGTTCGCTACATTTTCGCTGTTCGTACAGTAAAACTGCTGCATGAAGCATGACGTTTTAATATATTACTTCTTTACATCTAACTGTATTCGATACATGTTCGCGTATAACACTGAATGTACCAGAAAAATTACGTCATTGTATAACACATAGTTCAGAGGGTACGACTAATAAACATTGAGCTGCTTAAAAATGAAAATTCAGCGGGAAATTTGTTAGATAAATAGGGGAAATAAATGTAGAGACAAGTGTGAAATATGTTAAGTATACGCCGAAGTGCCAAAGAAACTGGTATAGCTATGCATATTCAAATACAGAGATATGCAAACAGGCAGAATACGGCACTGCGGTAGGCAACGCCTTTATAAGGCAACAAGTGTCTGTCGCAGTTGTTAGATCCGTTACTGCTGCTACAATGGCAGGTTATCAAGATTTAAGAGAGTTTGAACGTGTTGTTATAGTTGGCGCACGAGCGATGGGACACACAGCCTCCGAGATAACGATGAAGTAGGGATTTTCCCGTACGACCATTCACGAGTGTAACGTAAATATCAGGAATCAGGTAAAACATCAAATCTCCGACATCACTGCGGCCGGAAGAAAACCCACAAGAACGGTATCAACGATGACTGAAGAGAATCGTTCAGCGAGGCGGAAGTGCAACCCTTCCGCAAACTACAGCAGATTTCGATGCTTGGGCCATCTACGAGTGTAAGACTGAGAACAATTCAAGGAAAAATCATCGATACGGGCTTTCGGAGCTGAAGGCCCACACGTGTACTCCTGATGACTGCACGACACAAAGCTTTACGTCTCGCCTGGGCCCGTCAACACCGACACTGGACTGTTGATGACTGGAAACATGTTGCCTGGTCAGACGAGTCTCGCTTCAGATTTTATCTAGCGGATGGTCGTATACGGGTATGGAGACTACCTCATGAACCCATGGACCCTGCATGTCAGCAGGGAACTGTTCAAGGTGGTGGAATCTCTCTAATGGTGTGGGACCCCTGATACGTCTACATACGACACTGGCATGTGACACGTACGTAAGCAATCCTGTCTGAACACCTGCATCCATTCCTGTCCATTGTGCATTCCGACGGACTTAGGTAATTCCAGCAGGACAATGCGACACCTTACAAGTCCAGAATTGCTACAGAGCGGTTCCAGGAACACTCTTCTAGTTTAAACACTTCCGCTGGCCACCAAACTCCCCAGGCATGAACATTATTGAGCTTATCTGGGATGCCTTGCAACGTGCTATTCAGAAGAGATCTCCACACCCTGGTACTCTTACGGATTCATCGACAGCCCTGCAGGATTCATGGTGTCAGTTCCCTCCAGCAGTACTTCAGATATTAGTGGAGTCCAAGCCACGCCGTGTTGGGGCACTTGTGCGTGCTCGAGGGGCCCACGCGATATTAGGCAGGTGTACGAGTTTCTTTGGCTCTTTCGTGTACAGTGGCTCATTCAAATGGGATTCGTGTTTCAATCAGACATATAAATAGGCCACAATGATCCTGCTACGACAGCGTTTAGAATAATTTCATCTTGGTATGAGGATCATGAAGGCTTATAGAAAATTTAAAGAGTGAAACCACCAACTGTTCTCTTCCTACCCACAATGAATACAGACATTGATACAAGTGTCAGTACTCTGACTATAAGAAAACGTTTGCTAACCATTCTTATATGAGAACAGCTCCTTCCAAAACCAGAGGTAATCACCACATGGGAATATCATTCAATACACAGTAAGGAAACTACACTCCTGGAAATTGAAATAAGAACACCGTGAATTCATTGTCCCAGGAAGGGGAAACTTTATTGACACATTCCTGGGGTCAGATACATCACATGATCACACTGACAGAACCACAGGCAAATAGACACAGGCAACAGAGCACGCACAATGTCGGCACTAGTACAGTGTATATCCACCTTTCGCAGCAATGCAGGCTGCTATTCTCCCATGGAGACGATCGTACAGATGCTGGATGTAGTCCTGTGGTTGCCATGCCATTTCCACCTGGCGCCTCAGTTGGACCAGCGTTCGTGCTGGACGTGCAGACCGCGTGAGACGACGCTTCATCCAGTCCCAAACATGCTCAATGGGGGACAGATCCGGAGATCTTGCTGGCCAGGGTAGTTGACTTACACCTTCTAGAGCACGTTGGGTGGCACGGGATACATGCGGACGTGCATTGTCCTGTTGGAACAGCAAGTTCCCTTGCCGGTCTAGGAATGGTAGAACGATGGGTTCGATGACGGTTTGGATGTACCGTGCACTATTCAGTGTCCCCTCGACGATCACCAGAGGTGTACGGCCAGTGTAGGAGATCGCTCCCCACACCATGATGCCGGGTGTTGGCCCTGTGTGCCTCGGTCGTATACAGTCCTGATTGTGGCGCTCACCTGCACCTCGCCAAACACGCATACGACCATCATTGGCACCAAGGCAGAAGCGACTCTCATCACTGAAGACGACACGTCTCCATTCGTCCCTCCATTCACGCCTGTCGCGATACCACTGGAGGTGGGCTGCACGATGTTGGGGCGTGAGCGGAAGACGGCCTAACGGTGTGCGGGACCGTAGCCCAGCTTCATGGGGACGGTTGCGAATGGTCCTCGCCGATACCCCAGGAGAAACAGTGTCCCTAATTTGCTGGGAAGTGGCGGTGCGGTCCCCTACGGCACTGCGTAGGATCCTACGGTCTTGCCGTGCATCCGTGCGTCGCTGCGTTCCGGTCCCAGGTCGACGGGCACGTGCACCTTCCGCCGACCACTGGCGACAACATCGATGTACTGTGGAGACCTCACGCCCCACGTGTTGAGCAATTCGGCGGTACGTCCACCCGGCCTCCCGCATGCCCACTATACGCCCTCGCTCAAAGTCCGTCAACTGCACATACGGTTCACGTCCACGCTGTCGCGGCATGCTACCAGTGTTAAAGACTGCAATGGAGCTCCGTATGCCACGGCAAACTGGCTGACACTGACGGCGGCGGTGCACAAATGCTGCGCAGCTAGCGCCATTCGACGGCCAACACCGCGGTTCCTGGTGTGTCCGCTGTGCCGTGCGTGTGATCATTGCTTGTACAGCCCTCTCGCAGTGTCCGGAGCAAGTATGGTGGGTCTGACACACCGGTGTCAATGTGTTCTTTTTTCCATTTCCAGGAGTGTATATGTGTACCTTGACATCACACTCATAAAAGATAAAATATCTAAAATGTAACATGAAATACCGTACAATGAACAGTTATGTTTTCACAGGTAAAATATATCTTAGCTAAATTCGATGTCATATGGTTGTCCCAAGTAGTCTGTCAGACATTCGTGTAGAATTCTGTTCTCTACTACATAGCTGGTGATGTGGTGATTATCCTGAACATTCTTCTGTGTCTTACTTTCAGCATTCGTACTGCTTTTGCACTATTCCGACTGGTAATTACCAGTGCATTCATTGTAACTACTTCGTAAGTATAAATAACATTTAATAAATATAAACGTTCATATTAAGAACTTCTCTGTATAGCTCTGTGGACGGAAGAAATACATTTCATTTTCATGTTATATAAATTTATGCAGGTATTGTTTTATCCCACTTCATATTCCTAATGATTAGTGTACAACTGTACATATAAGGTAGATAGATTCATTAAGTTGAAGGAGTTGCAGAACGTAGAGACAAAACTCAATATTAGTAAATGTGACATAATAAAAATGAAGAGTGGAAGAAAATATCACGTGGCTGTGGTCCTTTGCGTTTGCCACATGTATCATACACAATAGAAAGTGCTTCCCCCTGAGGGAGTTTACTAATTTTCCACTTTTTCATTAACTGTTGTTCCCTTTCCATTACTTTTCTTTTGCAAATTGGTATCTCACAGGGCTTGATAAAGAGTAAATAATATGGTCACATTAGTTTCCATTTTTGCATTTTCTAAAGTCTCCTTTCCACCACTTTTCTTTTGCAAATTGGTACCCCATAGAATCTTCTCTTCTGTACTGCTCTGTGTACATTTGGTAATCGTATGTTTGCTTCTTGAAGTCCAGTGCCATATATTGATATCCATGGCATGCACTACACATTATTTGAGTAGCAACTAATGTAATGCGTTGGCGTAAACCATTTTAACCCTTATCCACGAAGACGTACCAAGACTAAATCCGGTTCATATTTCGGTTTAAAATAAAAGAAGCTGATTGACAAATATGCATTTTATGCGTTTTAACACTTGAGCAAGCATCAACAACGGAATACATTGGAACGGTTTTGCTATAGGTCAAGGTTAAAGCATTGGTAAGACATAAAACAGCTGCTGTTGTAGTTTTTACAGCAATATACCTGCTCGATGATTAATTACATGAAGACGAAATTGGATTCAGTATTCCTACCATGTTTTTGATATATGTATGATTAGACCTTTTTATTCGTATAAACAGTAGTTCTGGCCTTCATGCCAAAACTACATTTTGATAATTTTGTTCATATCTTTTAAACCGCATTATTCCGCAACTTCTTTAAATTGGTTTGAAAGTTAAAGACTTGCATTACGTGCACTTGTTTTACAAATTGACAGTAGTAGTTCACATGATATTTCAGGCATTTTTGACTAACAGGCGAAAATACGTAGTATATTATTTCATTATTTGTTAATTACAACAGAATACCGTAATTCCCGCCGTTCCTACCAATTCAGTTCTATCAATTCTATAAACTGGTGTGCTGATGTTTCATAATTCCTTATATGTTATTTACAAATTAGAGATTGCTGTTTTAACATGATTCTAAGATTATAATTTTCCTGTTAACTGAAATCTGGGTATTTTACTTGCCCTAAATGAACTAACGGTTGTGATATCGATCAGTGCAGTATGCTTCCGAAACTGATTAATTAGATATCACATTGTGTTATTGGAGATGATATTCCCTTGCCTCCCTCCACCCTCTGAACTGACTTACCCTACCAGTTATAACAGTGCCTACAGTTCAACGTGGACTACAAATGATGGGATAGCTTCGTATTTTTCAAAAAGGCAAGCAAGAAGACCCGGGTTCGAGTCCCGGCAGCAGCACAAATTTTAATGAACTTCGTCTGCTTCGATCATTATCGTAGATAACAAAAAGAGATTTAAATCTCTCAGGGAAACATTTACTTATAAGGTGAAGGAATTGTTTAGGATCTATATAGGGACAGGAGGTGGATCACTGAGCATCATTGTTGATAGCAGGTTTTGTAACGCTTCGCCTACATAACTTTGTGCAATAAAAATGCAGATGAAAAGTATAAAGGCGTACTATTCCTTAATCCTAATATACTGAATGAACTTAATATCTGAATCTAGTTCTTGGTAAGAACCCCAGAACAACGAGCAGAAATCAAGTTAAATATCCATAGATGTACCACTCAAAAGGACTGTAAACATTCTGTCGAGTTTAAAATTGAAGCAAGTTTTATCATTTTCAGCTGTACCGAGTTTCCGTAAATTCATTTTCATATCTTAAAAGAAGAATTAATGTCGCAAAGTGGTTCGAATATCTGTAATTAAGCAACTGTAATGTCTCAGATGCTTATGAAGGAATTGAGTTTAGATTCCTGATTGCTGCACCTTTTACCTTTAAGGTACAGACGTGGGTTTCATCTGCAAGTATGTGGCACAGTAACTAACCTGAGAAAAGAACATACCTTCGGAACGAGCTCGAAAATAATAGACATCAAAGGAAGAAGGTTTAATTAATGCAGATCAAAAAAGTAAATACACAAAGCAGAAAAAATAGACAAGTTTAGGTGACATTATTCTAGTACAGAGCGACACCGCTTCTAGCTTTTATAACGACATCAGTTGGCTGAGAAAGAGAGTAGACTAGTTTATTCGGGTAAGCCATACCCAGCTGAAACCACCGATTGATGTTTTGATCCTGTAAACTTACCAGACTACTGGTACGTTGATCGCTACAGAGCTACAGTTGATCAGCAGCAATATCGAAATAAACTTTCTAGCCCATCTTCATGATGAACTGAATATGTGAGCCAAACTCATGGTATGAAGGACACCCTCAAAGTTTGATAGGGTCACCTCCAGTCCATCTGTTTCCTCAACATACTGTAAGTTAAACGCCTCATTGGTGCACTTGATATCTTGCATCATTTGATTAGTGGCAAAATAGTGGCTAGTTCCACTATACTACACGAAGCAGACCAGTTACTGTCCACTTACTGAGGTATTTGGCCCACTAAAGGCATACTACCGTAATCCACCCAGACAACAGTGTACTACTTCCAGGACAGGGAAGTGCGCCAGCTCCGGATCGAATCTGCCTGATGGATTAACAAGGGTCGGTATGCCAGCCATCCTGGTGAGGTTTTTATGTGGTTTCCTACATCCTACATACTAAGCTGGTAACCAAGACTCACCTCAGTTACAAGATTTTCAAACATTTAGAAGACTTATGTTCATGTGAATAACACAACATGCAGTCAACGATGGTACACACTTCCTGTCCCGGAGGGCAACAAGGCGGCGACAAGACAGGTTTCCAGCTACCCTTTAAATTAACCACACCAAATCCGTAACTAACCATGCCGATGCTCTGCAGATGCAGGACAAAGGCACAAAAAAAGAAGAAGAAGTAGATGTGCTGCTGTGTAGTCTTTCGCAAGACACCTGACTACAGATGTCTGCTGCGTGTATCTTCATAATGCTTGCTCGGTAACTGATTAGGATGAACCTGTATTCAATGATAGTTCCTGTTGCGTTTGAAACCGTCCGTCAGTGACAAAGTGTGGCTCCCATCTCCTGTTCCTATTCATCAGAATCTTTTGAGATCTACTGTTCTTTTGCCATTTTATATGGCTGCAAGTGATGTAGAGCTCCTTGTAGAAACGTTGGCCAGTCTGTTTTGATACAAAAACAAATTAGGCATCTCCATTGACAGTGTTGGTCTTGTGCCCATCCAAAAATGACACCCCTTTCTGATATTCTGTTACATCTCCTTCCGGAACCATCTTACTGTTCTGATTCCACACAACTGACAGACGCATACAGACCACATAATTTTAATGACTTACACCAGCAGCGGAGGGTCCCATGACAGCCTTGTATCAGTTCCACGCCATGTGCAGTGCCCACAGACGACCAGTGTGCATTTTTAAGACAGTGACTAATAATTTGTCTGGCAAGCGTATAATCGGGGCTGAGTATAAAACTGTAATCTTTTATCTTTTACCATATGTATCTGGGTCTTTAATAAACGTTAAATAAAAGTAAACTAAATATTTTTAAAGTATCAAAATGTACATGCTTAAGTGACAGGAATCTCATTCTTAGAATATGACAATTCACACTTATCAGGAAATATTATTTCTGCAAAGCCGACCAGCCGACCAGCCGACCAACTCTAAAATGATAGCAGTTTCAAATTTTGAGAAATTAGGCATCATTTTCTTGTTCTCCATAGCGCAGTAACAATACCCACGTTACGATAACTAACAGAAAATCTCGCGCAAGTACCACAGACAGTGATTATCCATATCTCTGCATGTACAATGGGCGCTTTCCTCAGTAACGTACAGAGTTAATCGCGGTTAAATTTCAGCTTACCTGAAGTGTTTTGATTTTAGTAAACCTTTCATTCTTTCAACAGATGCATCCAATTTTGCCATAGGCTCCATCTTGTCTCAAGAAGTTGATGGTCATGAACATCCAATCCCATTTTCTTCCATTCAATTAAACAAAGCAGAATGTAATTATACTATTACTGAGAAGGAGCTTTGTGCTTTGGTTTTTGGTATAACACATAAGAGATGTTTCTTAACAGGAAGAGAATTTGCAGTTATGACAGATCATTCCGTACTTAAATGGTTACTGAGCTTAAAGGATCCAAGTTCTAGATTAACAAGATGGACATTAAGACTGAGTGAGTACCAATTTAAAGTTATTCAACGACCTGTAAACAACATGTGAATGCTGATCCAATGAGTCGAAAAGTAAATGTTTGTGTTACGATAAGTCGAGAAGAAGAGTTAAAGGCAGCTCAAGCAGAAGATCCACAATGCAAACTATGGAAAAATGATCAACGTTTTGTCGAAATAGATGGATTATTGTACAAAATCACTAGTAAAGGAAACCGCCTAGTTATTCCATAAAGCATGAAAGAGCAAATCATGAGAGAGCAGCACGATTCTTTATTATCAGGACATTGCAGTAAAAAAAACAACAAACATTAAAAGAGCTCAAATGTTGACGTTTTCAAGTTTGTTTCACAATGTGATGCCTGTAACAGATGGAATAATGTAGGAAAAAGTAGAGCACAATTGCAAGAACTGCCAGAAACAAGTGAACCATTTGAACGAGTAGGACTAAATGTCGTAGGACCGTTGCCTAAGACTAAATATGGAAACAAATACTTATTGACAATGTTAGATCATTTATCTAGATACCTTCTCATGATACCAATACCTGATCAGAGAGCTGAGACTATAGCTAAAGTTTTTGTAAAAGAATGGATTCGTAAGTTTGGATCACCATTAAGTATAATTAGTGATTAGGGAACGAAATTTTATGAGTGAATTACTTAAACAGACTTGTAAGCTCATGCAAATAACTCATTTAAGGACTACACCAGCACACTATGAAGGAAATTGAAGAATCGATCGAGTCCACAGAACAATTATTAAAATGGTTAGCCATTATGTGAGCAGAAAACATGACAATTTGGATGTCTGTTTAATATAGTTGGTAAGTTGTTACAATGCCAAAACGCACAGCTCAACTGGCCTAAGTCCATAAAAGATTGTCTACAGAAGAAGAATGCATTCACCCTTGGACCTTGCACGATCGACTGCTGGAATCAGCAATGAACACGTAAGGTATCTAGCACGCAAGCTAATGGAAGCATGGAGGGGAGTGAAACAGCGAAATCATCAATCCTATCTTCAGCAAGGGAGACAACACGACCGCCAACCAGCAGTACCAGAGTATCAAGTTGGAGATCCTGTGTATCCGAGCAACGTGGTGTTAAAGAAGAGTCAAGTCAAAAAGTTTACGAAGTTTTGGAAAGGACCATATCCAATCTTGGAAGTGTTGTCGCCAGTCGCCCTTTAGCTCCAACGACCCTTTCTTTCGATTGTCGCTTGTCAATCGTGTAAAGCCATTTCTGGGTAGATTTCCTGTAGTATCGCAAGACGAAGAGGACCGACCGAGGCAGACCTGCTGTTCTCAAACCCAGGAAGCGAGAATCGCGAGATAGCAGTCCAGACTTCGAGACCGAGGCATCGCACATTCCGAGTTATCCTGTTCAAGACACCCCTACAATCTGTGTAAACTTGTGCAGTGTGTGAGAGTGCAATGCGTGTGTTTATTTCAGCCATGTGCTTATGTGAATGTGTTGTGAAAATTTAGAATTGAAGCTATTGCACAAGCGTACAAGTGAAACCAAACCTTTTATTCCACAGGTTGTCACAAGAAACTCGTTTATTTTATGTTCATTGTTAGCCCCAGTATTTAGAACTAATTAACCATGTCCATTTTTATGCTAATGTTTGCTATGATAGCGTATTCTACTAATGCTGTAGTAATAGTACCACAGAGTACAGGTGTTTTGTTTGAACCACGATCAGACATGGTAGTTTCAACAAGTAATACAAAACTTGTCCTCAAGTACAATTTGAGTGAAATCCAGCAACAGTTCAATTCGGTAAAGAAGCAAATTGATCTAATTCGTTCTGTAACGGTAATGATACAATTTTGGAAATGGGTACATCTTGCTATAATAACTAGATCACAGCCAAAATGCAGGTAGAGTCTACATTTGCTAATTCTGAACAAGAGATTTACTGTTTTTTAAAGCTTTTGCCACATAAAACTTTAATTAGGCATAAACGTGCCTGGTTTAATTTTGGAGAGAGTATTCTTCGTACTGTATTTGGTACTTTAACTAGTCCAGATCTACTGGAAGTTAAGGGCAAAATATTAGCTTTTGAACAACAGCCCAGTACAGATTCAACTACCCTCTCTAATGAAATTACCGTATTAGAGAATATGTAAAGAACCATTACTAACCACACAGTTTTCATTGAACAGATTGTAAAGCAATTTATCTCACATTTCCACATAATTCATAATGAAACGAACGCAAATACCCAAGGACTATCCAAAGGATTAAATGCAGTGAGTACACACTTAGATTTAAACACTCTTTTGTTAATGATTCGAGAACTGATGCCCTTAACTTAAGAACGGCCTTAGAAAGAAGTTCAAAAGATTGTTTGAGCAGTGTATTACTACATCCAGAACAATTTTTACAGATCCTACTATCAATTGAACAAAATCCAGATGCAATATATACTATGATTTACCCTTTTAACTCTTAGAATTTATTTGTTTACTACAAGTCAACCATCACACACTCTTTAATGATTGAAGATGAATTAACTGTTATTGTTTCTATACACATTGCTAGATCAAAGCATAATTTTGAAATGTATAAGATTTACACTTACCCTGTGAAATGGAAACAGGCAGGTATTCATGTAAAGTACGTACAGAATGATTATGTACTGATAAGCAAGGATCGAAGACATTTTGTGTCCACAAATGAAAATGATTCACATATGTGTAAACCTAGTCATAAGTTAATTTGCCCTGGATCGGCAGTATTCTTAGATGTAGAGTGTACAGCTGTTAGAAAGAATTGTTTATGAATCATCCCTCAAGAGATGATTGCCCTAGAATTTTAACGCATTTTTATCATCGATTTTATTAACGATATTCTGAAGGCATAATTTTCTCATTTAACTATAACCTTGATGTCACATTTACATGCAAAAATTATGACACACCTGGGCTACCCTTTACACTCAAATTGAATAGTAGTGGATTAATCTTGATCGCCACACATTGTGATTTATCAGGTGAACTATTTGATATGCGTAGTGAATTTTCAACTACATTTCATGCAACAGGACATTTGCCATTAACAAGAATGTTTTATGTTTATTACAATGATACATACATATTAACATATAGAAAGCATTCCTTATCAAGTTTTTCTGAAGACAATAATTTAATTAAGGACATCCATGAAGCCGGCCGTTGTGACCGAGTGGTTCTAGGCGCTTCAGTCTGGAACTGCGCTGCAACTACAATCGCAGGTTCGAATCCTGCCTCAGGCATGGATGTGTGTGTGCTGTCCTTAGATTAGTTAGGTTCATCTACATCTACATCTACATGATTACTCTACAATTCACATTTAAGTGCTTGGCAGAGGGTTCATCGAACCACAATCTTACTATCTCTCTACCATTCCACTCCCAAACAGCGCGCGGGAGAAACAAACACCTAAACCTTTCTGTTCGTGCTCTGATTTCTCTTATTTTATTTTGATGATCATTCCTACCTATGTAGGTTGGGCTCAAAAGAATATTTTCGCAATCGGAAGAGAAAGTTGCTGACTGAAATTTCGTAAATAGATCTTGCCGCGACGAAAAGCGTCTTTTCTTTAATGACTTCCATCCCAACTCGCGTATCATATCTGCCATACTCTCTTCCCTATTACGGGATAATACAAAACGAGCTGCCCTTTTTTGCACCCTTTCGATGTCCTCCGTCAATCCCACCTGGTAAGTATCCCACACCGCGCAGCAATATTCTAACAGAGGACGAACGAGTGTAGTGTAAGCTGTCTCTTTAGTGGACTTGTTGCATCTTCTAAGTGTCCTGCCAATGAAACGCAACCTTTGGCCCGCCTTCCCCACAATATTATCTATGTGGTCTTTCCAACTGAATTTGTTCGTAATTTTAACACACAGGTACTTAGTTGAATTGACAGCCTTGAGAATTGTACTATTTTCAAGTAATCGAATTCCAACGGATTTCTTTTGGAACTCATGTAGATCATCTCACACTTTTCGTTATTTGGCGTCAACTGCCACCTGCCACACCATACATCAATCTTTTCTAAATCGCTTTGCAACTGATACTGGTCTTCAGATGACCTTACTAGACGGTAAATTACAGCATCATCTGCGAAAAACCTAAGAGAACTGCTCAAATTGTCACTCAGGTCATTTATATAGATCAGGAACAGCAGAGGTCCCAGAACGCTTCCCTGTGGAACACCTGATATCACTTCAGTTTTACCCGATGATTTGCCATCTATTACTACGATCTGCGACCTTCCTGACAGGAAATCACGAATCCAGTCGCACAACTGAGACGATACCCCATAGGCCCGCAGCTTGATTAGAAGTCGCTTGTGAGGAGCGGTGTCAAAAGCTTTCTGGAAATCTAGAAATACGGAATCAACTTGAGATCCCCTGTCGACAGCGGCCATTACTTCGTGCAAATAAAGAGCTAGCTGCGTTGCACAAGAACGATGTTTTCTGAAGCTATGCTGATTACGTATCAATAGATCGTTCCCATCGAGGTGATTCATAACGTTTGAATACAGTATATGCTCTATTGCAAACCGACGTCAATGATATAGATCTGTAGTTCGATGATTTACTCCTACTACCCTTCTTAAACACTGGTGCGACCTGCGCAATTTTCCAATCTGTAGGTACAGATCTATCGGTGAACGAGCGGTTGTATATGATTGCTAAGTAGGGAGCTTTTGTATCAGCGTAATCTGAAAGGAACCTAATCGGTATACAATCTGGACCTGAAGACGTGATCGTATCAAGCGATTTGAGTTGCTTCGCAACCCCTAAGATATCTACTTCTAAGAAACTCATGCTAGCAGCTGTTCGTGTTTCAAATTCTGGAATATTCCATTCGTTTTCCCTGGTGAAGGAGTTTCCGCTTTAGCCGCACAGTCGTCGGTAACAGTGCCACCGGCACTGCGCAGCGAAGGTATTGACTGCGTCTTGCCGCTTGTGTACTTTACATACGACCAGAATTTCTTCGGATTTTCTACCAAATTTCGAGACAAAGTTTCATTGTGGAACCTATTAAAGGCATCTCGGATTGAAGTCCGTGCCAAATTTCGCGCGTCTGTAAATTTTAGCCAATCTTCGGGATTTCGCGTTCTTCTGAACTTCGCATGCTTTTTCCGTTGCCTCTGCAACAGCGTTCGGACCTGTTTTGTGTACCACGGGGGATCCGTTCCATCTCTTACCAATTTATGAGGTATGAATCTCTCAATTGCTGTTGCTACTATATCTTTGAATTTGAGCCACATTTCGTCTACATTTGCATAGTCAGTTCGGAAGGAATGGAGATTTTCTCTTAGGAAGGCTTCTAGTGACCCTTTGTCCGCTTTTTAAAATAAAATTATTTTGCGTTTGGAAGAAACGGTATTGAGCCTTGCTACAACGACCTTGTGATCAGTAATTCCTGTATCAGTCATGATGCTCTCTATTAGCTCTGGATTGTTTGTGTCTAAGAGGTCAAGTGTGTTTTCGCAACCATTTACAATTCGCGTGGGTTCGTGGACTAACTGCTCGAAGTAATTTTCGGAGAAAGCATTTAGGACAATTTCCGAAGATGTTTTCTGCCTACCACCGGATCTGAACAAGTATTTTTGCCAACATATCGAGGGAAGGTTGAAGTCCCCACCAACTATAAACGTATAAGTGGGGTATTTATTTGTTACGAGGCCTAAAATTTTCCCTGAATTGTTCAGCAACATCATCGGAGTCTGGGGGTCGATAGAAGGAGCCAATTATTAACTTAGTTTGGCTGTTAAGTATAACCTCCACCCATAGCAATTCGCACTGAGTATCTACTTCGACTTCACTACAAGATAAACCACTACTGACAGACACAAACACTCCACCACCAATTCTGCCTAATCTATCCTTCCTGAACACCGTCTGAGACTTCGTAAAAATTTCTGCAGAACTTATTTCAGGCTTTAGCCAGCTTTCTGTGTCTATAACGATTTCAGCTTCTGTGCTTTCTATTAGTGCTTGAAGCTCAGGGACTTTCCCGGCACAACTACAACAATTTACAACTACAATTACAATTTAAGTAGTTCTAAGTCTAAGGGATTGATGACCTCAGATGTTGAGTCCCATAGTGCTCAGGGCCATTTGAATCATTTTTGGCATCCATGAAAATGTAATCTCTTCCAATAATGAGTTAAATTCAGTGAAGCAGGGAATAGAATTAAGTCCTTCTATTCATCCAGTAATGTTAATGCATAATTGATTGTCGATATTGTGTTCTTATTGCTTTTATTAATTTGTCTTTTGTCATCAGCATTTGTCTTGTATGAAATTGTCATCCTGAAGGCATGCTTCTCTGTACCGAACGTTACTGTGTGTGCAAATGAAATACATGATGTAATGCCTTCTGATGCCAAAAATGGTGAAATAGATTCATAACGCCCAGGAGGTCGTTTTGAGCCACCTATGGTTGCTTTTTTTTCTCTGGGGAGAGTGATGTAAGGGTCTATGGATTGCGCGCAGCCATACGGTACATAACACCCTATCGGATGCCGACCTGTCTGGAATGGTGACAGTTGCTTGGTCAGCATACACGTGTCCAGCCGCACTGCGACGCGAGTATGCCACTGGCCGCCGTCCGCAGCGTGCAGTATTAAATAGCGTGGCATTGGGCGCGAATAAATCTCTTTTCTTAGCTCACCATGGAGCCTTTCGATACGACTATAGTTAGCCGGTATTAGGATGTCAGACACAGCGATCATGGGTGCGCATAGTGTGTGTGTTTTATAATCAGCCTGTGTTAATAAAACTGTTTGAACTTACTTCTCGGTGTTCGCGTCTTGCCCCTACCTCAAGGAACCACTTCTTACAAATCCTGACAAATATTTCGCCTAATCATCATCTGGGGCAACAAAAAATACTACCCCCTTATACTTTTGATTTAAACAGTACAGACAGAAATTTGGAGTTTGACCATTGTCACTACTGTCATCTTTGTAGAAGGATAACAGAATTCTGGAGAATACTTCTTATACATTACATGAACAAATTGTTTTTGTATTTTAAACATGTTAATGATGTGAGTTGAATGGTCACACATAAGTAGGGCATAAGAAATATGTAGTTGGAAGAGACCAATGCACACCACATGAAGAAAATCACTACTCACTGAATTTCTTAGTTTTCACTTGAAATAAGTCACCTGGGGTATATTTTCATAAACATGTTCTATATGATTCTTCCAGTGGACTTCTGTGTGTATATGGACACCTGTGAGCTGCACAGATTTAGTTTCGTAATTCTGTGACAGGACCAATCAAGGGGTTGAGTTTTGCCTGGGTTGCAGAGGAATTTACTGGTAATACATCTATCAACACAGTCTCAAGTGATTCCCTTGTTATCTGATCCAAAACTGCAATTTTCTCATGAATGTAAGCAGTGTTGTGTCACCAGCACAGCCTATAACAGACTGAGTTACATAATGGAGCAAATCATTAACTTAAAAGTGAAAAGGAAGGGTCTAGGAATAGAATCCTGCGGAAATCCAGTGTTAATCTTGACTGATCAGAAATATCTATTTTTGATTCATACATGCTATCTTCTGTTATTCAAGTAGACAGTAATTACTGCCATTATGTATGCCATAAAACTCCAGTTCTGCTAGCAAAATTTCGGGTGAAATGCAGTTGATTGCTTTGTTTACACCGCAAAAAACATGTGATTTGGACTTCTTCTTCGAAAAGCTGTTGAGGCTTCATCGGTAGCCCCTGAAATAGCTGTAGAATTATGCTACTCAAAGGTATTACTTACTTGATTGTACATTAATAACTCAAATGTTTTCGAAAGTATTTGCAAAATGTGTATTGTATTTCTGTGGGAGTTGTATATCACTCTTTTTTAACACTGGCACAATTTTTGAGAACTTGAGTTGATCAAGAATGTCCCTAGACAGAAAGTATTTACTGAAAGTAAAAGCTAAATGTTGAGAAGTTAACTTTTCTATTCTTATAATTTAATTAGACAACCAACAGAACTTCAGTCGCTACACTGAAGTAACGCCTCTTTTTCCAGTCCACCGAAAGTTAAATTCTTTTTAACTCTGTAATTTCACTAACATTCCCAAACAATCGGTTACTGCCTTTTGAGTATTGTCTGGAGGCAGCCTTTTTTAGGGAGCATCAGTGTATTTCTGTTTTTGTCGACTTCCACAACCAACATATGAATGAGTGACTTATTGAGAATAGCATCGAACACAATCTAAATACGTCTGTTTTGTATAAGCCTAGTTATATGCAAAATAGACTATATTTTCAGAAATATTTCTGTCGTTTTCTTTCTTTTATATGTACGCTCCTGGAAATTGAAATAAGAACACCGTGAATTCATTGTCCCAGGAAGGGGAAACTTTATTGACACATTCCTGGGGTCAGATACATCACATGATCACACTGACAGAACCACAGGCACATAGACACAGGCAACAGAGCATGCACAATGTCGGCACTAGTACAGTGTATATCCACCTTTCGCAGCAATGCAGGCTGCTATTCTCCCATGGAGACGATCGTACAGATGCTGGATGTAGTCCTGTGGAAGGGCTTGCCATGCCATTTCCACCTGGCGCCTCAGTTGGACCCGCGTTCGTGCTGGACGTGCAGACCGTGTGAGACGACACTTCATCCAGTCCCAAACATGCTCAATGGGGGACAGATCCGGAGATCTTGCTGGCCAGGGTAGTTGACTTACACCTTCTAGAGCACGTTGGGTGGCACGGGATACATGCGGACGTGCATAGACCTGTTGGAACAGCAAGTTACCTTGCCGGTCTAGGAATGGTAAAACGATGCGTTCGATGACGGTTTGGATGTACAGTGCACTATTCAGTGTCCCCTCGACGATCACCAGAGGTGTACGGCCAGTGTAGGAGATCGCTCCCCACACCATGATGCCGGGTGTTGGCCCTATGTGTCTCGGTCGTATGCAGTCCTGATTGTGGCGCTCACCTGCACCTCGCCAAACACGCATACGACCATCATTGGCACCAAGGCAGAAGCGACTCTCATCGCTGAAGACGACACGTCTCCATTCGTCCCTCCATTCACGCCTGTCGCGACACCACTGAAGGCGGGCTGCACAATGTTGGGGCGTGAGCGGAAGACGGCCTAACGGTGTGCGGGACAGTAGCCCAGCTTCATGGAGACGGTTGCGAATGGTCCTCGCCGATACCCCAGGAGCAACAGTGTGCCTAATTTGCTGGGAAGTGGCGGTGCGGTCCCCTACGGCACTGCGTAGGATCCTACGGTCTTGTCGTGCATCTGTGCGTCGCTGCGGTCCGGTCCCAGGTCGATGGGCACGTGCACCTTCCGCCGACCACTGGCGACAACATCGATGTACTGTGGAGACCTCACGCCCCACGTGTTGAGCAATTCGGCGGTACGTCCACCCGGCCTCCCGCATGCCCACTATACGCCCTCGCTCAAAGTCCGTCAACTGCACATACGGTTCACGTCCACGCTGTCGCGGCATGCTACCAGTGTTAAAGACTGCGATGGAGCTCCGTATGCCACGGCAAACTGGCTGACACTGACGGCGGCGGTGCACAAATGCTGCGCAGCTAGCGCCATTCGACGGCCAACACCGCGGTTCCTGGTGTGTCCGCTGTGCCGTGCGTGTGATCATTGCTTGTACAGCCCTCTCGCAGTGTCCGGAGCAAGTATGGTGGGTCTGACACACCGGTGTCAATGTGTTCTTTTTTCCATTTCCAGGAGTGTATTAGAAGTTTATTAACATTTAAGTAAAGTAATTTCTGTGGGTTGGATAAACTTCTAATTTGTTGTTAGTGTACTAACAGCCAATACATTAAATTTGTGAACATTTCAGGTTGTATAATAATATTCCAGTAATCATGACTATGTAGTAATAGAATACAGAATAACAGAAACATAAAACTGCCTTTCCCCATTTCGTTTATAGACTTGTTGATTCTCACAAACTTTATCATTTCTCTACAGACCACACATTAATTCCTTTGTGTCTGTATGTTTGCATGGAAAAGTTTACAAATATCTATAGAGTATGAACATAGCCAATAGCAATTTGAATATGGACATATTTAGGCAAATAGTTTGTCCTAGCAGATAAAACATCGGCTTTCAAGAAATTTCAAGGAACTTTGGAATCAAACATTTAGAAATTAACTACAAACATTTATTAATCAATAACAGAAGATCATTTGTACTTTCCTAGCAGCTAAGAGCATTCCTGAACTGGGGAAATTACAACCTCCATTGTTAATGAGAATATTTCACTCACCACTAATACTTTATGCAGTTTCTTGTAATGACAACATTATTAGGTCATAAATGCACTTAAAGGTCTGAATATTGGGATCACAAGAGTAGTGTCTGTAGTCTACAGTCGCTGTTTTAAATAATCTGTTGTTGAAACATGAAAGTCTAAATTCCAAAGTTGTGTATATATGTATTAGTAAGTACTTAGAAAGAATGTTAAGGTGTAAA
This sequence comes from Schistocerca gregaria, assembly GCF_023897955.1. Classification (NCBI taxonomy): domain Eukaryota; kingdom Metazoa; phylum Arthropoda; class Insecta; order Orthoptera; family Acrididae; genus Schistocerca; species Schistocerca gregaria. The sequence goes on along the minus strand of NC_064931.1, from coordinate 485,141,744 downwards.
TTTCTGAATTCAACATCGTGAATAAAACATAATATCTCAGAAATGACACAGGATAATAAATGAATATCTCTGAACATGAGTGTATTTGAGACCAATGTGTTATTTCTGTGTGTCATCGAACTTTAGACCCAACATTTATGTTTTCTGTTCCTCTTATTTAGGTCTTTGCACAGATTTACTGCCATGACTTGCATAATGGCAGTCATGGTGGCCAATATGATTTCGGCTGGCACCATATCGAAAACAGTGCCATGAGTATTTTGATTGTGGTACATGCAAATGGTGGCTCATATCACTATTGAAGATTCAGGGAGCATGTTACTTGCTATGGTGTCACTTAAACTTCATGTGGAAACTTGGCTTAGGTGGATGGAAATCATATATACACTCGAAAAAATGTGACAACCCATGATGAGTACTGACAAGGGCTCATTTCTCAGCCCTGTTTTCAGACTGGATACACTCACTCCTGTCACCATCACAATTGGTGGATTTCGGAATTCTATTACGTGGTTTGAAAGGAGAAGGGTGAAGCATCCTTGTACTGGCTTGAGTGCAGAGACAGCTAGTACTGCCAACCTGTAGCAGTGGGAATGAAGTGCTGGTACTGTCGACATAAGGCGTAAAGTGTAACTGACTTAGCATGGTCCTGCAGTGGCCTAAATAGTCTGACACAGACGGATACCTGCATCGTGCCATGAGGTCACATGACATGGGGTAGCAGAGTAATGCCCAGCTGACCACCTGTCGATGAGATTGGTGCCCCAGACGCTGTGGAGGTAACCTGCAACTCCGTGGTAACCAGCCCTGACCATACATGAAAAATGTCTTGGTGTTGATGAGACTCGTTTTCGCACGGCCTCTTGGTGGGGCAGCTGTCGCATGGCCTGTGGAGGAATCGATTACCAGGTGGATACAACATCCCTCTCCCCTTTAAAAAAAGATGGTACTGGCATAACAAATACGTGCGGGAGGCAGCCCACCGCCCCTGCTGACTGTCCATGGAACTGGAACGATCAGCAAAACACTCACCAAAAGGAAAAACTTTTGCCTGGGAACTGACCAAAGAATACAATTACAAAACATTGCATTCCATGTGTATTGAACTGAACAAAAATTCTATGCATATGTAAGAATAGAAAAAAGATACAGACAGAAGGACGCAAGGGGGTGATACAGAGAGCAGAAAGAAAGTAATAAAAGAAGAAAATGGCATGTAGAAGGAAAAAATAAAATCCCACCTCTAAATACTGGACAAGAAGAGGATATTAGTATCTTTAAACAAGAGATTATAATTTTTTGCCCATGGTCTTGTGTATTCCCAAATGTGCCAAATTTGCCACACACTACCACAATGTGAGGTATGAAGTAATTTCTGTTTACACCTCCCACCATTTTATATTATTTCAACCGAGGAAAATGGCACAGCTGTTAAGTCACTCCACTTCTATTCAGAGGGGGTAGAGTTCAAATCCCTATCCAACCACATTTTTAAATTTTTCTGAGGTACTGTAAGAAAATTTTTTGAGATTGGCACATTAGTCATACTACACTCATGCTCATAAATTAAGGATAATGCTGGTACATGGTGAAACAACGCTTTGGTGGGCGGTTTGCGGGTTTAAATCACCTCAGGGTATGACCATGCGGTGCATTTCATCTGCGGCCGTCGCACGGTGGCGCTGGTAGCAGTCCATATACGCAGAGGTGTGGTGGTGCATGTCAGAGTACGGTGCTGCGAGTAAGTGTGCAGACGTTTTCAGACGTGCTAATGGTAACTGTGTGTTGAAAATGGTTCAAAGAACACATATTGATGACGTTATGAGGGGTAGAATACTAGAGCGACTGGAGGCTGGTCAAACACAGCACATCGTAGCAGGGACCCTCCATGTGCCACAAAGTGTGATTTCAAGATAATGGCAACAAGTCCAGAAGACAGGAAACGTGTCCAGACGCTACAGTACGGTACGTCCACAGTGTACAACACCACAAGAAGACCGATATCTCACCATCACTGCTCGCAGACGGCCACGAAGTACTGCAGGTAGCCTTGCTCGGGACCTTACCGCAGCCACTGGAACAGTTGTCTCCAGACACACAGTCAACAGACGACTGAAAAGACATGGTTTATTCGCCCGGAGACCTGAAAGGTGCATTCCACTAACCCTTGGTCACAAGAGAGCCCGTAAATCCTGGTGTCAAGAACACAGTACATGGTCATTGGAACAGTGGTCCCAGGTTGTGTTCACAGAAGGGTCCAGGTATAGTCTGAACAGTGATTCTCGACGGATTTTCATCTGGCATGAACCAGGAACCAGATACCAACCCCTTAATGTCCTTGAAAGGGACCTGTATGGAAGTCTTGGTTTGATGGTGTTGGGTAGGATTATGATTGGTGCATGTACACCCCTGCATGTCTTTGACAGAGGTACTGCGACAGGTCAGGTTTATTGAGACGTCATTTTGCACCTGTATGTCCGCCTTTTCAGGGCTGCAGTGGGTCCCACCTTCCTCCTGACAGCTTCCGCACAGAGCTGCCATCGTGGAGGAGTACCTTGAAACAGAAGATATCAGGCGAATTGAGTGGCCTGCCTGTTCTCCAGACCTAAGCCCCATCGAGCACGGCTCTCGGCCAACGTATCGGTGCACGTCTTCAAACCCCTGTGACACTTCAGGAGCTCCGACAGGCACTGGTGCAAGAATGGGAGGCTATACCAAAATGGTTCAAATGGCTCTAAGCACTATGGGACTTAACATCTGAGGTCATCAGTCCCCTAGACTTAGAACTACTTAAACCTGGACATCACACACATCCAAGCCTGAGGCAGGATTCGAACTTGCGACCGTAGCAGCCGCGTGGTTCCGGACTGAAGCGCCAACAACCGCTCGACCACAACGGCCGGCAGGAAGCTATACCCGAGCAGCTGCTCGACCACCTGATCCAGAGTATCCCAACCCGTTGTGCGGCCTGTGTACGTGTGCATGGTGATCAAATCCCATATTGATGTCGGTGTACATGCGCAGGTAACAGCCGCGTTTTGTAGCACATGTATCAGGGACGGTTTTCTCAACTTATCACCAATACCGTGAACTTACAGATCTGTGTCGTGTGTGTTCCCTATGTATCTATGCCGTTAGCGCCAGTTTTATGTGGTGCCACGTTGTGCGGCACCACATTCTGCAATTATCCCTAATTTATGAGCATGAGTATAGTTATGCCCATGAACCGAAAATAACAATCAGTATAGAAGAACAGAATTACCAAAATAGTACTTGTAAAGGGAGATGCATACGACAGTTCATGTTCTGTCTAACAAAGGACGTCATATTTTTAGGCAACAATTTCACTGAAGGTACACTATGTGGACAAAAGTATCCGGACACCCCCAAAGACATGCGTTTTTCACATTAGGTACATTACGTTGCCACCTACTGCCAGGTACGCAATATCAGAGACCTTATTAGTCATTAGACATCGTGAGGTTCGAACGCGGCCAGGTGACTGGGTGTCACTTGTGTCATATGCTTGTACACGAGATTTCCACACACCTAAACATCCCATCGTCCACTATTTCCAATGTGATAGTGAAGTGGAAACGCACGGCTAGCCGGGCGGGATTCACTTACTTACTCGGGACCCGAAAGAGATATGGCTCTCCTTCCTGCGTTAAAAACGATTTCAATATCTTAGCTACAGTTACTACACAGGAATGTATAACCTAAAATGAACCAAACGTTAAACTGTCCAGCAACGGCATTTTTCACTCTAAACTTTTCGAAAGAAGCTCGACGTTTTACTTATTTTCTTAGTAGCGCGAAAAGTATGAGCGATTACGAAAAGAGAGCCAGTTCATTATAAAGCTGCGATATATGATTATAAGAGATGAAAAAAAATATTTTTTATACAATAGTTTCCTCAGACTCGAATGAGAAAGACTGCGTAGTGTCCCACAACCGTGAACCCCAAAACAGTGGTTTTTAATTTTTTACTGCAAAAGTAAAAGTTTTAGTGAGAAACCAACTGTAGAGAAGGAGATAACTTTGCTTCGTTTACGTAAAACAGTTTTTTAGAGTTACAGCAGCTGATTCGATATTTGGTTCTCCGCACTTCGTTTCACAGCTACAGGACTGCGCGTCTCGCCGCAATACGTCTCCCGTGCGGAGGCACTCCGCTCGTGTGGCCTTACCATAACAATTAATAGTGTTCTGCTCCAGACGAGAGCTAGGAAAAACTAACAACGCAAACGAACGATTTCTGCATCTGTACTGGCAAGAAAATGAGCACTGCGTTGCGTACCTTGGATGCCGTAGGCCAAGAAGTGCAACTCCAGCTGTTGACGGCACAGGTCTCAGTGATTCTGACGGTCAAACACACGAAAAGTCGGCGCAGATAGGGTAGTGGTGTGCCGAGACACAACAGTAGTAGCCAGAATCTCTGTGAATTATTTGAGGAAAGAGAGTCTGTGAAACTTACACTGTATGATCTCACCAAAGTGTTTGACTGAGTCCCCTACAAGACCTTATTCAAAATATTAAAATACTATGGTGTTGTAAGTGCTGTACTATCTACTTTGCAGTGCTACTTAGGAAACAAATGGCAGATTGTTTCAGTTCACAGAACAATATCTCAGGAGCAGATGATGTAACACGGTGTGCAAAGCAGGCCGCGGTGGTCTCGCGGTTCTAGGCGCGCAGTCCGGAACCGTGCGACTGCTACGGTCGCAGGTTCGAATCCTGCCTCGGGCATGGATGTATGTGATGTCCTTACGTTAGTTAGGTTTAAGTAGTTCTAAGGTCTAGGGGACAAATGACCACAGCAGTTGAGTCCCATAGTGCTCAGAACCATTTGAACCATTTTTGAACGGTGTGCCACCAAGTTCTAACACAACCCCATTCTTTTCCTCATTTCTGTAAATGATCGAAGTCAATATGGTGTCACACAACAATTTATCGACTAAACCGCTTTTATTGCAGTCGTAGAATCAGATTTGCTATTTAGAAAGGCCAATGAGTGGCTCGTGTCAAATAAGATGAAAATAAATGAAGGAACAACGCAGCGTATAGTGTGCAGCCTCAGCAAAAACAACAATTAGAAATTGCAAAATTGCTGGGTTATATAAAATATTACAAACTTCCAAAACATGGACACACTAATTATGTATGCAACAAACTGTCACATGTAATGTACCACTTAAAGGGACTGAAAAGAGTAACTAAACGCTAGCGTCTATTAACTACACTAAAACTAAAAACTAAACATCGTTAGAACAAACCTTGAACGTCCAAGTTACCTCCCGACGGCCGTGTCATCCTCACTAGATGCGTACATGTGGTCATCAAACCGCTCTCCCGGCCGTTGGCAGTTTTCGTGAGTGCAGCCGCTACTTTCCAGTCGAGTAGCTCCTGAACTGGCCGCACAAGGGCTGAGTGCACCCCGCTTGCCAACAGCGATCGGCGTACAGTCATGCATCCAAGACAAGTCCGACAGCGCCTCGGTGATCTGATGGGAACCGGTATTACCACTACGGCAAGCCCGTTGGCACTATTAACTACACTGACTGACAAAAAGAAGTGACGCACCCGGAAGGTGATGACAAAACGAAATGAAACTTCACGGGTTGAGAGAGTATGTCATATTATTTCAGTGATTACAAAATCGAGTCAAATTTAAAAAGAACTTGAGGCCATGAGCCCTATTATCAGTATGGCGTTGCACCCCCTCTGGCCCAGATGCATGCACTAATTCGATTGGAAACAGTGTAAAAGCCGTTACATTCCCTCCTGAGACAGTGTGGCCCACAGCTGTGGTAAAGTGGTACCCGATATCCTGGATGCTTGCTCTGAGACAGGGTTGTCGTCCAAACTGGCCTCACATACGTCCTATCGGGGATCTATCTGGGGAATCTTGCTGACCACAGAAGTACGTCAGCATCACGCAGCCAGTTCGTAGAGACACATGTCGTTAGTGGACGAGCATTGTGTAGTTGACAATGGCACTACGATACTGTTGCATGAGAGGTAACACACAAGGACACAGGATGTACGTGACATACTACTGTGTCATCAGAGTTCCATCAACCATTACCAGCCATGATCTAAAGTCATACCCAGTGGCTCCGCACACCATAATTTCAGGAGTAACACCGCTGCGCATCTCTAAAACATTGGAAGAATGGGACCTCACCGACAATAGCCATCCGACATAGTATGGGACAGTGATTCGTCACGTACCACAATACAATGTCTTTCGTCGGTAATCTATGCTTCCCGGTCGTGACACAATCGAACCACACTCGTTTGTGTTGCAAATTTAAATGCAGCCTATGTATGAGACGTTAATTCCGTAGTCAAGACTGCTGTTAGTCCACGACCAATGCTGCAGGATGACAAAAATGTTGCAGGGAGTCCATTACTTCTTCTCAGACGGCAGGGGCTAATTTCAAGGTGTTGCAATATGATTGGTGCACAATATGACGATCGTCCATTGTGGTGGTCAGAGGTAGTGTACTGGTACTTTGGCGCTGAGTATGCCTGCTCTCACACTCCCATACAGTCCAGCATCGGGCCCTGTCACATCTGAATGACCCACTAATTAGAATATTATCAGTTGCCTATTTCAAACTCTTTCAGGTGATGAGGACGCTGTCTCTAGAATATTTGGCATTTTCATGCCGTTCATAGTGATCACTGAACATCTGACGATGTTCACGTTCCTTATATACCCTACCAGGCCTCATAACAACACTAAACACGGACAACACTAGCGCAAATTGGTGGCAGTTCTGCCTGTCACAGAGAATTGCAGTTCTAAATCAGTTATATACCCTCTGATTGCGTGTATGTTTACAAAGCTACATTGCTTCACTTTTTGCTCAGGCAGTTTATGAAACACACTCATATAGCCTATGGGCTACAGCTGTGGAGTAATGTGTGAGGCTGCAAGAACATGACACTACTGCAAAAGAAGGCTCGAAGTATTATCATAATATGGGATATAACTACTGCCGAAAACAAGAGATAGCTTCCCAACGATTGCTCTGACAACGTTTACTTCACTAGACTTGGTAGTGCAGATCTTACTGCTGGAGAAGTTCAAGAAAATATTATAAGACACCTAAACCTACGCCCACTATACTTAATACAGGAGTTTCTGGTGACAGTGAATAGATCTAATGAACTTTCGTCACATTTAATAAACCTATTAATAAAATATATATTGATCATAAATGTAATCTCCTTTAAATGTTTAATTTGCTTAAACTAGTTATATTCTTTATGTTGTTTTTACTATAATTTATTACCATTGTAAATCTGAGGCAGTCTGTCCAGCCATAGCTAGAGAATGAGGCAGATCTGGTAATAAATGATAATCTTCAAGGAGTAAGAACTGTCTAACGACGTGAGAGAAGAAGATGGGATGAGAGTTGGCGTGGGTGGCACAGGCAGTCCAGTAGTACAGTCAAAATATAACATAGCTTTGAAAGACCTGCGATCAAATAAAGATGAAGGCATAGATAACATTCCTTCAGAATTTCTAAAACATTCGTGGAAAGTAGCGTCGAAACGACTACTAAAGTTGGTTTGTAGAAAAAACAAGCCTGGAAGCACACCATCAGACTTGCAGAAAAATATAACCCAAACAGTCCCAAAGACAGCAAGAGCAGACACGGACGAGAACAACTGCATAATCAGCTAATCAGCTCATGCATCCAACTTCCTGACAAGTATAACAGACAGAAGAATGTGAAATTGAGAGTATGTTAGGTGATGATTAGTATCGATGTAGGAAAGATAAAGTTCAGACAAAGCTCTTGATAATGGATGCATCAGTTAAGATTTGTCGACCTAGAAAAACATTCGACAATGTAAAATAGTGCTTCATATGAAAAGACCGATAATGTAGTATATGTACAAAAACCAAGAGGAAAAATAAGAATGAAAGACTAAGATCGAAGCTCTCGGTTTAGAGAGTTATAAGGCAGGGAGAAGCAGTCATAGAAATAAAGATGCAGGAATGGGATTAACATCCAAGATGAGAGAATACTAACGATAAGTTTCGCTGATGAGGTTCCTACCCAAAGTGAAAGTAAGGAAGAACTGCAGGACCTGTTAAATGGAATAAAATGTCTAATGAGCAGACACTATTGATTGAGAGTAATCCAGAGTTACTTAATTAGTTAGTTATTCAGTTAGTTAGTTTCATGTTCCATGGATCATTTGCATGATAAATTGTAATGATGTGGAACAATTCATTTTACATTTAGATTGCAGATTAATTTGTAAATATGGCTACATGCTGAATATTTATAACTTTTTATTTTTGTTAATTTTTTGTTATTACATCTACAGAAGTGAGTTAGTCATTCCTGTCCAGCACCTTTCACACGTTTGCATGGTTAAAGCAGGTGGCACACTTGCTTTCATGGGTAGAATAATGGGGAAATGCATTTAGTCTACAAAGGAGATACCTTACAAAATACTTGTGTGACCCATCATAGAATATTACTCAAGTGTGTGCTATCCATGCCAGACAAGATTAACAGGAGATATTGAACGTAATTAGTTTCATGTTCTACAGATCATTTGTGAAATTAATTTTAATGATGTAACACAAGTCATTTTACACTCACGTCATACATTCATTTGTAAATATGGGTACATACTGACCATTTACAATTTTTGTAATACAGTTGTGTATTACTTTCCACTCACCACTTCTCACACATTACAAAAATAGAAATTCCTCTACAGGGTTTGTCAAGATTTAACTTTATAAGTGATCAAATAATTTTAATGCACACTTGTGCACCCCTTTTTGTACTACAGTCAGCCTTAATGTGTAGTAATAAATGCCGTTCTTTCTTCTGGTATTACAATTATTTACATCATTGTCCCTTTTGAACTGCAGTGGGTTATTTAGGACAAACTTCAAGAGGGAATGAACATACTGTGAAGCAGTAGTCAGAACACCCAATTCCTTAAACAGGTGTCTACAAGACGATCGTTAGTGAGCACCACATATTATTCTTACTGCACGTTTTTGAGCAATGAAGACTTTTTTCTTAAAGATGAGTTACCTCAGAACATCATTCCATATGCCATTATTGAAGAAAAATATGCAAAACATGTAAACTTATTGATTTGTGTCTCCCCAAGATTTGCAATGGTTCTAACTGAAAATGTGGCTGAACTAAATTATTTAAGATGTTCCAAAATGTGCTTTTTCCAGTTTAAATTCTCTTCAATATGTATCACTAAGAATTTTGGAGTTTCCATCCTATTTATTATTTCCTCACAATGTGTTACACTTATCGTTGGTGTAGTACTCCTAGATATGCAGGACTGAATAATATGGGTCTTTTTAAAATTGAGGGTGGAACTACTCACAGACAACCTCTCAATGATACTTTTAAGGAAGACAGAAGTAATAAGGAGAAGCTGATTTGAGATTAGCGATGAACTTAACGTCAAAAAGAAGCCAACTAACATGAAACATTGGCCTTGATTTGAGGAAGAAATTTATGAAAAGTCGTTTGAAGCATACTATTGGATCGAAGTGAATTACAGTCTGTGGGAAAACAAAAAAGAAGAGACTCGAAGAGTTTAAGATTTGGTGCTTCGCAAGAATGTTGAACATTAGGTGAACTGATGAGCTAAGAAATGTGGAGATTCTCTGCATAATTAGTGAAAACATCGACAAGAAGAAGGAACAGGATGATATGTTAAAACATCAAGCGATAACTTTCATGGTACTTGAAGAATCTGTAGAGAGTAGAAAAAACTATAGAGAAAGTGAAGAACTGAAATATATCCAAGAAATAAATGAGGACGCTGGGTGCAATAACTACTCTAAGATGAAGAGAGTGATACATTACAGGAGTTTGTGGTGGGCTGCATCAAACCAGTCACTATGGCCCCTCCCACCGGAAGTTCGAGTCCTCCCTCGGCATGGGTGTATCTGTTGTTCTTAGCATAAGTTAGTTTAAGTAGTGTGTAAGTCTATGGACCGATGACCTCAGGAATTCCCACACATTTGAACCAGTCATTAGACTCAAGACAGAAAAAAAGCGAGCAAGTTTAATGGTGTACTTCCAGGTGTCCAGCCAAGTTGTTCTTTCCACTTTATACATGATATTTCGACAACTGATCCAGTCGAAGTATTCAGGTACTGCAGTTAGGTAGAACACCTGGATGTACATCGTTAATCAATCAAGCCGAGGAAACCTGAGAGTTTACAGTAAGCATGTCTGCCAGAAGTACCCTCATGCTAAAGCAATCTTTGGAAGTAGGATGTCATTTACTTGCTATGAAGCTTAAGCCCAATACCATTAACAATATCACACATCACTAAATGAGCTGTATTGTTGTTTAGCGTAATTTACATTTTGTGTGGATTTTGATTGTTCTTTTAAAAAATGGTTTATTCCTTTTGAAATCTTAACTGAGGAGAGAATTTGGCATCTTACAATAACCTTTTCCTATGCTGCCATGGTCACCTACTACAAGTATGGTCTACTGAAAAATGAAACTGAAGAAGTATTCAAAATTTTGATCAGGAGAACATCAACAACCAAGGAGCATATTAATAGAACAAAAATCCACTTTGGTGGCAAGTAATTAGTCTTTTTTGTTATACGACCAGTTTCAGAAAATTAAAGCTCCATCATCAGGTGCTATCAGCTGAGAACAAGAAGAGGAGCAACTAGATTACCAGAACTATTGTGTTGACACTCGACAAAACACGATAAAGCCATGAAAATGGCATTACTCAAAATTATGAAGGTGTGGCAGTCAGAACCGTCAATCACAAATGATCTAGACTATGCCAAACAACAAATAGGTGTGAAACAAAGACTCTAACGTAGAGGGAGAGGTCCAAATGAAAATAAAAACAATAATACATAAATAATAGTACTCAAGAATAGGTACAGCAACCAGGGCACCTGCCTTGACAGCCGATGAGGAATTGAATATTGCAGCCTGCTGCATAAGAGCTGAATGTGGTGGTACAAGGGACTAATATAGGGATCAGTGAGATGAGGAAACAGGGGGCATGGTAGAAAATTGAAGGAAAACAGGGCTGACAGGTCTGTTTACTTACATCTGTGTGGCTAACAAGATAGAAAAGAGATAAAAAAACAGAAAAAAGAAATGAATATAATATACATGTAAATGTACATAGTTGCGCTTAAAACTAATTTTTACATTTATGTTATATTTATTCCTTTTTTCTATCGATTTATCTCTTTTCTATCTTGTAAGCAACAACTTTGTAAATGGACTTACCTTTGAACCCTGTTTCGCCTCACATTTCAGGTGATGTCATATGTTTTCCCATCTCACTGGTTCCTTTATTAGTCACTTACACCAACACATTAACCTGGCTTACCAGCAGGCTATAATTTCAGTTCCTCTTTGGCTGTTGACGCAGATGGGGACTATCACAGGTTCCCTAAATCATTGCAGTCGAATTCCAGGAAGCTTTCTACATCATTCTAAATAATGACAGTGATCAATCTGCATTCACTGTTGATGTAACACCAGTATTACTGAAAACATAATTAATCATTTACCTAATTATTGTTTCCTATGACATAAGACTACAATAGGTCATTATTATTCGATACATAACAACAGGATTCCGAAAGGTCAGTGTAAGGATTTCATCTACATCTAAATTTACATTTATACTCCGCAAGCCACCCAACGGTGTGTGGCGGAGGGCACTTTACGTGCCACTGTCATTACCTCCCTTCCCTGTTCCAGTCGCGTATGGTTCGCAGAAATCCTCCATGCGCGCTCGAATCTCGCTAACTTTACATTGGTGACCTCCTCTGGAGGTATTAGTAGGGGGAAGCAATATATTCGTTACCCCATCCAGAAACGCACCCTCTCGAAACCTGGACAGCAAGCTACACCACGATGCAGAGCGCCTCTCTTGCGGAGTCTGCCACTTGAGTTTACTAAACATCTCCATAACGCTATCACGATTACTAAATAACCCTGTGACGAAACTCTCTGCTCTTCTTTGGATCTTCTCTATCTCCTCCGTCAACCCGATCTGGTACAGATCCCACACTGATGAGCAATACTCAAGTATAGGTCGAACGAGTGTTTAGTAGGCCACCTCCTTTCTTGATGGACTACATTTTCTAAGGACTGTCCCAATGAATCTCAACCCTGGTACCCGCCTTACCAACAATTAATTTTATATGATCATTCCACTTCAAATCGTTCCGCACGCATACTCCCAGATATTTTACAGAAGTAACTGCTAATCATACAATATAGGATCCTTCTTTCTATGTATTCGCAATACATTACATTTGTCTATGTTAAGGGTCAGTTGCCACTCCCTGCACCAAGTGCCTATCTGCTGCACATCTTCCTGCACTTCGCTACAGTTTTCTAATGCTGCAACTTCTCTGTATACTACAGCATCATCCGCGAAAAGCCGCATGGAACTTCTGACACTATCTACTAAGTCATTTATATATATTGTGAAAAGCAATGGTCCCATAACACTCCCCTGTGACACGCCAGAGGTTACTTTAACGTCTGTAGACGTCTCTCCAATGATAACAACATGCTGTGTTCTGTTTGATAAAAACTCTTCAATCCAGCCACACAGCTGGTCTGATATTCCATAGGCTCTTACTTTTTTTATCAGGCGACAGTGCGGAACTGTATCGAACGCCTTCCGGAAGTCTAGAAAAATAGCATCTACCTGGTAGCCTGAATCTAATATTTTCTGGATCTCATGAACAAATAAAGCGAGTTGGGTCTCACACGATCTCTGTTTCCGGAATCCATGTTAATTCCTACAGAGTAGATTCTGGGTTTCCAAAAACGACATGATACTCGAGCAAAAAACATGTTCTAAAATTCTACAACAGATCGACGTCAGAGATATAGGTCTATAGTTTTGCGCATGTGCTCGACGAGCCTTCTTGAAGACTGGGACTACCTGTGCTCTTTTCCAATCATTTGGAACCTTCCGTTCCTCTAGAAACTTGCAGAACACGGCTGTTAGAAGGGGGGCAAGTTCTTTCACGTACTCTGTGTAGAATCGAATTGGTATCCCATCAGGTCCAGTGGACTTTCCTCTGTTGAGTGATTTCAGTTGCTTTTATATTCCTTGGACACTTATTTCGATGATAGCCATTTTTTCGTTTGTGCGAGGATTTAGAGAAGGAACTGCAGTGCGGTCTTCCTCTGTGAAACAGCTTTGGAAAAAGGTGTTTAGTATTTCAGCTTTACGCGTATCATCCTCTGTTTCAATGCCATCATCATCCCGGAGTGTCTGGATATGCTGTTTCGAGCCACTTACTGATTTAACGTAAGACGAGAACTTCCTACGATTTTCTGTCAAGTCGGTACATAGAATTTTACTTTCGAATTCACTGAACGCTTCACGCATAGCCCTCCTTACGCAAACTTTGACATCGTTTAGCTTCTGTTTGTCTGAGAGGTTTTGGCTGCATTTAAACTTGGAGTGAAGTTCTATTTGCTTTCGCAGTAGTTTCCTAACTTTGTTGTTGTACCAACGTGGGTTTTTCCCGTCCCTCACAGTTTTACTTGGCGCGTACCTGTCTAGAACGCATTTTACGATTGCTTGAACTTTTTCCATAAACACTCAACATTGTCAGTTCGGAACTGAAATTTTCGTTTTGATCTGTTAGTTAATCTGAACTCTGCCTTCTATTACTCTTGCTAAACAGAAAAACCTTCCTCCCTTTTTTTATATTCCTCTTAACTTCCATATTCAGGGATGCTGCAACGGCCTTATGATCACTGATTCCCTGTTCTGCAAATACAGAGTCGAAAAGTTCGGGTCTGTTTGTTATCAGTAGGTCCAAGATGTTATCTCCACGAGTTGGTTCTCTGTTTAATTGCTCGAGGTAATTTTCGGATAGTGCACTCAGTATAATGTCACTCGATGCTCTGTCCGTACCACCAGTCCTAAACATCTGAGTGTCCCAGTCTATATCTGGTAAATTGAAATCTCCACCTGAGACTATACTATGCTGAGAAAATTTATGTGAAATGTATTCCAAATATTCTCTCACTTGTTCTGCCACTAATGCTGCTGAGTCGGGAGGTCGGTAAAAGGGGCCAATTATTAACCTAGCTCGGTTGTTGAGTGTAACCTCCACCCATAATAATTCACAGGAACTATCCACTTCTACTTCACTACAGGATAAACAACTACTAACAGCGACGAACACTCCACCACCGGTTGCATGCAATATATCCTTTCTAAACACCGTCTGTACCTTTGTAAAAATTCCAGCAGAATTTATCTCTGGCTTCAGCCAGCTTTCTGTACCTATAACGATTTCAGCTTCGGTGCTTTCTATCAGCGCTTGAAGTTCCGGTACTTTACCAACGCAGCTTCGACAGTTTACAATTACAATACCAATTGCTGCTTGGTCCCCGCATGTCCTGACATTGCCCCGCACCCGTTGAGGCTGTTGCCCTTTCTGTACTTGCCCGAGGCCATCTAACCTAAAAAACCGCCCAGTCCACGCCACACAGCCTCCGCTACCCGTGTAGCCGCTTGTTGCGTGTAGTGGACTCCTGACCTATCCAGTGGAACCCGAAACCCCACCACCCTATGGCGCAAGTCGAGGAATCTGCAGCCCACACGGTCGCAGAACTGTCTCAGCCTCTGATTTAGACCCTCCACTCGGCTCTGTACCAAAGGTCCGCAGTCAGTCCTGTCGACGATGCTGCACATGGTGAGCTCTGCTGTCATCCCGCTAGCGAGACTGGCAGTCTTCACCAAATCAGATAGCCGCCGAAAGCCAGAGAGGATTTCCTTAGATCCATAGCGACACACATCATTGGTGCCGACATGAGCGACCACCTGCAGATGGTTGCACCCAGTACCCTTCATGGCATCCAGAAGGACCCTTTCCACATCTGGAATGACCCCCCCTCCCCCCCAGTATGCACACGAAGTGCACATTGGTTTTCTTCCCCTCTCTTGCTGCCATATCCCTAAGGGGCCCATTACGCGCCTGACGTTGGAGCTCCCACCTACCAGTAAGCCCAACCTCTGCGACCGCCCGAATCTTGCAGACTTAGGGGCAACCTCTGGAACAGGACAAGCAACCATGTCAGGCCGAAGATCAGTATCAGCCTGAGACAGAGCCTGAATCCGTTTCGTCAGCAAACTGGAGAGGCCTTCCGTTGAGCCCTCCGGAATGTCTTTTGCCCCCTAACACACCTTGAGACGACCTCCCACTCTACCACAGGTGAGGGATCAGCCTCAATGCAGGCAGTATCCCGCGCAACCACAGTCATAGTCCGATCGGGGGATGCGTGGGACGAGCTGGCCGTCCCCGACTAACCCCCATCCGGACCCCCACAGTGATGCCCATTGGCAACAGCCTCAAGCTGTGTGACCGAAGTCAACACTGCCTGAAGCTGGGAGCGAAGAGATGCCAACTCAGCCTCCATCCGAACACAGCAGTTGCAGTCCCTATCCATACTAAAAACTGTTGTGCAAAGAACGTCTGAACTAGTCTACAGAGAGCGCAAATAGATCGACACCAAATTTAAACGATTATTAAAATACAAGATTGCCTAGTAAATGCAGTAATGCTGCTACTTGCGCTCTGCTGACACACTGCTCGGCGGCGGAAGGAGACTACGCGATTTTACACTATTCAGGTACTAAAACGCGGTGCTACAACTCTCAAATACTATAATACGCCCGAAATTTATGAATTAAACAATGCAAGTACCAAAAACACGCAAAGATATAGAGAATTAAACTATGTAACAAATGAGTGAGCTAGGAGTATACGACTTTCTGCTGCAGCTGCTTATCCAATGGCGGCAGGGAGCACACTGACTGTGACCAACCGACACTGGCCGTTCAAAACAAAAACAGAAGACAAACGACTACGCGAATTTACACCACTCAGGTACTAAAACGCGATGCTACAACTCTCAAATACTATAATACGCCCGAAATTTATGAGTTAAACAATGCAAGTAGCAAAAACACGCAAAGAAATTATGAATTAAACTATGTAACAAATGAGTGAGCTAGGAGTATACGACTTTCTGCTGTAGCTGCTTATCCAATAGCAACAGGGAGCACACCCTATGTATGCACACGCACATTCACACACACACACACACACACACACACACACACACACACACACATGCTCACACATGAAAATACACAGAGAGGGAAGCATGAGATATTGATACACTAAGAAGCTTTTGGTTTATCATTTTATGTTAATGAATATTTCTCCTCTGTTTCAAATCAGTCAGTGTGTAATATTTTGTGACCAGGTAATGTGCACTACGACTATAAACAAAAGCCTGAAATACATGTGAATCAAATAACACACCTTCTCAAATAAGAGAGCACACCACACACACACACACACACACATACACAGAAACACACACACAAAGTGCCCAACCACCCACCCCACTCAACTCTCCAAGGATCCCTCAATCTGTTCCCATGATCTCTCAGTCAGCTCTAAAGCATGTTACCAAGAGCAGTGCAAACGTGCAGTTCTCAGCAGTATAGGTTACATGCAACACATTTTTACTGGAGGAAGCGCATACTATGAGCATTTAGCAGATACAGGACAAAAATTTTGCACATCAATAGGAGACAAAAATGAATGTAAGTAAAAACCACAAACATATAACTGTAAATAGAAATAGGAAAAGAATAACTACAAATCTCATATCAAAATACGTGTAATTAAATAAGTTTGTGTTATCATAGACCACCGAAGAGGCTTAACATGGACAGGCGAAACATGTCTGGTACTCAAGAATAAATTTCAGTTGCAAAAGACAGAAGTTTTCTTATCTTTATGATAAAACATAACTGAAGTTATTTACAAAGTGTTCGTGAAAGATGGCAGTCATAAAAAATTGGAACAATGCTGTAACTTCTTTCCTTCAGAAGAAAGAAGCAGATAAGAAAACTATAGATCCATCACCACCTTTTGCAAAATCTACAACACATTCAGTACAATTATTATCATTAACAAAGGAAAACGCTAGATTTTAATGAGACAAAGGAATAATCTGGCTTCATATGTAGTCATAGCGCAATGGACAAGACATATAAACTAGAACAATGAATATGAATCAAGACGTTCTCACAGATTCATAGGTATTGAGAAAGATTTTGACGTAGTTTCAATGAAATCTGTATTAATCGTCCTTGATATACAAGTCAGTGATTCAACCCATGTAAATTTACTGAAGAATTTATACATCACTGCTACAGCTTCTGTTATGTGATGTTCACTGTGGTAGTGAAACTTCAGAACTGAAAGAATAATTTGACAAAATCGTCCAATATCACAAAAAGATTTGTTAGCAGTACTAGGAGAGGTTTTCAGATTCCTTGATCTGCATCTACGTACATACTCCACAGGCCACCATAGAGTGTGCAGCAGAGTGTATCCTGTACGACTAAAAGTCATTCCCTTCCTTGTTGAGGAAAAACCGACTGGTTGTATGTCTCGACATGAGCCATCTTCGTTGTCCTTACTCAAAATGTATGTTGATGGTAGTAGAATTATTCTGCAGTCAGCTTCAAATGGTGGTTCTCTCAATTTCGTCAACAGTGTTCCTTGAAAGGAATGTCACCTTTCCTCCTGGGACTCTCAGCAGGCTTTTTCGTGAACCATCTCTGTAATACTTGCATGTTGTTTGCACATATTTGTAACAAACCCAGCAGTACACCTCTGAATTACCTCGATGTCCTCCTTTAATTGAACCTGGTTTGGATCGCAAACATTCAGGCAGTACTCAAGAGGAGGTCACACTAGCATTCTATACAAGGTCTCCTTTACAGATGAACCACACTTTCTTAAAATTTTCCCAATAAACCAAAGTCGACATTTACTGTCCATACTGTCCATCACATCCTCACTCCATTTCATATGGCTTTTCAGTGTTATGACCACCTATTTAAATGGCATGACTGTGTCAAGCATAACACCAGTTATGCTGTATCTGAAGATTATAGGTTTGTTTTTCCTACTCATCTGGATTAACTTGCATTTCTTTTACATTTTGGGCTTGCTTCTATTCATCACACTGAATATAAATTTTGTCTAATTCATCTTGTGCCCTCTTACAGTAGCCCAACTTCATCATCTTCCTGTACACCACAGCATCATCAGCAAACAAAAGATTTAACGAAATTAAAATTACATATTAATACCTTCAGCTGCTGACGGGCGTTGATATATATCAGCGGGGACAGGTGCAAAATGTGTGCCCCGACCGGGACTCGAATCCAGAATCTCCTGCTTAGATGGCAGATGCTCTATCCATCTGAGCCACCAAGGACACAAGGAGTGTGTGACTTCAGGGACTATCTCACGCATGCCTCCTATGAGACCCACATTCTCACCTTATATGTCCACATGTAACATTTGTAGTGCCCCTACCCAACACACTCATTACTCGTGGAAGACATTCTTACCAAGTCCTGTAAGAGTTTGGGTAATATATGTGTATCCGCACAGAAGAGTAAGGTCATGGCCGATATTGCCAGAACCATATACTTTATACGAATATGGTGTATGTTCTTTCGGACACGTCCAAAAGTAACAGACATCATTGATGACCTGCAGCCGTCTAGAACGAAATTAGGATTATACATTAATACCTTCAGCTGCTGACGGGCGTTGATATATATCGACGGGTACAGGTGAAAATGTGTCATCAACGGTGTCTGTTCTTTTGGACATGTCCTTAAAAAATAGACACAAAATTCATATAAAGTAACATCAGATTTTGTCCCTCCTGTCCACCAGATCATATATACAAAATAATAACGGTTCTGTCACACTTTCCCTGGGCACTCCTGACGATAGCCTTGTCTCTGATTAACACTTGCAGTCTGTCCGCCCCGGTAGCTGAGTGGTCAGTGCGACAGACTGTCAATCCAAAGGGCCCGGGTTCGATTCCCGGATGGGTCGGAAATTTTCTCCACTCAGGGACTGGGTGTTGTGTTGTCCTAATCACTATTACTTCATCCCCATCGACGCGCAAGTCGTCGAAAGACTTGCACCAGGCGAACGGTCTACCCGACGGGAGGCCCTCGTCACACGACATTTCATTACTTGCAGTCTAGGACATGATGCTGGGTTCTTTTACTTAAGAAGTCTTTGAGCCACTCACATATCTGGGTACCAACTCCATATGCTCATACGTTTGTTTACAGTCTGAGTTGATATGATAAACAGACAAGTACTGTATATTAATGTAACATACATTTCACTTTATGGAAAAACTTAAGAGAGAAATTTTAAAACCACACGTGAAAATCAATTAAAATATAACTGAAATAACGTAAATTCAACCCACCAAAAGGCAAATTGTACAAATTAACTTCCAGTTCATAGAATCAGTTGTGTTTTCGTATTTATGGTGTATTTTTGGAAATCTGAATAAAGTTTTCTAAACTAAGCTTCGAACTTTGTATTACCAGATTCAATTTTTTAAAGTGAAGCATGGACTTCTTTTCTTTTAGAAACTGAGGACTCCTCTGCATGGAATGATGGGAATTGCTTTAAGATAGCCATTAACTGTACAAATAACAACATTCTTTTGGAAAAACTTAAAGATTGTAGCTTTCAAGGTGTAATGAGTAAGTGCTTCACTTAAAGTTCAATTGATAAGAAACAAAGGATCATGTTAGATAGCTCTTGCAGCTCTCATGGTGACTCTTTTTCTGAATGGGGACAAACCACTAATGCCATTTCTCAGGTATCAGTTCTGGGACCATGCCTATATATATATATATATATATATATATATATATATATATATATATATATATATATATATATAATCTCCCACATTACACTGAAAAGGCAGGAATTTTCCTCTTTACTAATGATGCAAGCACAATAATGAAACCCAGCACAATAAGCAATAACTGAAATATACAAAAGTAATACTGATCATGTTTCTTCAACTTCTCCCAGTATAATTCACGATGAACTACTTCACAGGTAAACAGCTGGATGCCAGTGTCCAATGAGCACAATATTTCAGCTGAAGACCACCTTGCCATTGTACACCTGATGTTGGCAGTGTGGTAGTTTGCCGAAATATTGTGCCCATTGGACACTGACATCCAGCTGTTCACATGTGAAATACTTAATACTAGTATTGACTGATTCTTGTAAAATTGTCTGTCACTTAACTCAGAGGAAACCCTGTTCATTCATGCTGTTAATACACTGAGGTGACAAAAGTCGGGATACCTCCTAATATCGAGTTGCACCACTTTTTGCACAGTGTAGTACAGCTACTCGATGTGGCATGGAAGTTCCCTGCAGAAACAGTGAGGTATGCTGCCTCTGTAGCCGTTCTGAATTGCGAAAATGTTGTTGGTGCAGAATTCTGTGCACGAACTGAGCTCTCGATTATGTCCCATAAATTTTGAGCAGGTTTCATATCGGATGGTCTGGGTGGCCAAATCATTCGCTCGAATTGTCCAGAATATTCTTCAAATCTATTGCGAACAATTTTGTCCCAGTGTCATAGACCATTGTCTTCCATAAAAATTCCTTTGTTGTTTGTTAACCTGAAGTTTATGTATGGCTCAAAATCGTCTCTAAATACCTGAACATAACCATTTCCAGTCAACGATCATTCAGCTTGACCAGAGGATCCAGTGCACTACATCTAAACACGGCCTCCAACATCAGGGAGCCACCACCAGCTTTCTTAGTGCCTTGTTTGCAGTTTTGATCCATGGCTCTATGGAGTCTGCACGACACTGGAAGCCTCCCATCAGTCCTTATCAACTGAAATTCTGACTCAACTGACCTGGCTACAGTTTTCCAGTCGTCTATGGTCCAACCAATATGGTCACGAGTCCAAGAGAGGCACTGCAGACAGTGTCATGCTGTTTGCAAAGGCACTCCCATCGGCCATCAGCTGCCATACATAACCCATCAAAGCCAAATTTCGTTCCATCGTCCTAATGGGTACGTTCGTTGTATGCCTCACATTGATTTCTTGGTTATTTCAAAAAGTGTTGCTTCTCTGTTAGCACAGTCAACTATATGCAAACACCACTGCTCTCAGTAGTTAAGTAAAGGCTGTTGGCCACTGTATTGTATAAGGCGAGAGGTCATGCTTGAAATGTAGTGTTCTCAGCACAATTCTGAGACTGTGGAATATGGACCATTGGCGTATCTCCCATTTTGTCCCATACATCTAACTTCAACGAGTTTGTTGATTCCTGTTGTTTGGGGCCATAATCAATTCACAAACCTTTTCACATGAATCATCTGAGTACAAATGACAGTTCTGCCAGTTCACTACTATTTTGTACCTTTTGTATGCAATACCACTGCCATCTATATATGTACATATCACTGTCTGCTGATTTTTGTCACCTCAGTATATTTGCATCCGTTTTCCCCAGTTGCTAATTATAGCTTCAATTATATTTTATAATAAAGGTAAGAAAACGTATGTAGTTTACAGCTGGAATTTATTCCTGAGAACCAGACAAGTTTCGCCTATTCATGTTAGGCATCTTCAGTGGTATTCATTTTTGTGTCCTGTTCATACAGTCATTTTTTGTCCTGTTCAATTCATTGAGTTCTGTACAAGGTATGATAAATCATCATTAACAACAGCACAGCATGGGTCTCCATAGTGATATTAATACAGAACATAACCTGAACTGAAACTCACATATTACAGATGTTTTCAAATTTCTTTAATTTAGTGGCTGATTTTGGTAATGAAAGCATCAGAAAAATGGCTTAATTTACATTCTCACATTACTTGAACTTATATGGCATAACTCTAGGAACAAAAACAGCCTCCAATTTAGTGGCATTTGCTTTAAGTGTAACTGCTGATGTTAGTAATGAAAGCATCAGAAAAATAGCTTACTTCACACTCTCACATTACTTGATCTCATATGGCATAACTCTAGGGGAAAAAACAGGCTCCACTCTTAACTGAAATAAATAGCAGCATTCATAAATAGAAACCGAGGAACAGCAGTATCCTCCACTTAATGAACGTTTTAAAAAAAAAATTGAAATAATTTATGTTTGACAACTCCTTCTACTCCATTAATGAAGTTCTGAGGAAATATTTTGTGTGTGTTTTGGTTTTGTATGACAACTTTTTTAGATTAAGATCAAAACAATGTAATTGAAAGGATGGAGCTATATTTCTACATAAGAAATGTACTGTACTTGTGAATCTGCTGACTCGTTTCACATCATGGCGAGTTGTAAACATGATCAATGGAACATGAAAAAGAACTGAAACTGAAACTAGCTGACAGTAAAACAAAGGAATAAATCAGGGAACAAACTAGATCAGAAGATGTGATTATGACCATAACGAAAATCAGGTGGAGGTACATTAAATATCTCGACATATGAATGTATGGTAAATGGATCAAGGAAGTTATTTGTTGAGTTCCAATAAATACCAAACCACAAACACCACAATCTAATGGAAAGTGGCTATATGACATTAGAAAAGATGCAGAAACAGTATGGATATATACAGCTTAAGTCAGTAATCCATGGAAAAGCTTAAAGGAGGAATTCTTCTAGTGGAAGATGTCAAATGGTTGATGGTGATGGTAACTACTGCAAGTCTGATGGTCAGTTATCATTTCCTTAATTTGGTCAATATGGTAGCTCCATGGCACAATATTCCATTATGGGGCTATTTCAAGTTCAGAAAACATTTTCTGTTGTTGTGCATGCACAAGAGTTGTGCCATTGATATGTCTGCCCAAATATCTGTAACCAACTGAGTTTTGCAAACTGTTCACTTATTCTCTGTTACATGTGGACTGTCATTATTTGCTGCCACTGATTATAGATGTATTTGGCTGCTACTATTTATGGTTTTGAAATGCACTGTTATATACTACAATGAATAGATATCACTTTCTACAAAAACTGTGAACTCAACTCGAGACCTTTGCCCTTCACAGGCAAGCGCTCTACCATCTGAGGCACCTGAGTACAATTCACAACCTACCCTCAGAGTTTTACTTCCGCCAGAACCTCATCTATCTTCCAAACTCATGGCGGAAGTAAAGCTGTGAAGATGGCCCAGGAATTGTGCTCAGTAGGACAGATTCTAGAGCACTTTCCCATGAAAGGCAAAAGTCCCAAGTTCGTGCCTGTCTGCCTCAGAGTTTTCATCTGACAGTAAGTTTCATATCAGTGCACATGTCACAGCAAAGTGAAAAATTCATTCAGAAATTACTTTTATGTTTCACAATTACCTACAATCACATGAAATAAACAAAATGCGTGCTACATTTCTTACACTGATATAACTCTATTGGCTACAAATCTTACGATGGAGGAATTATTGAATTTAATGTAGTAATAGCTATAATTCTTGTCTTATTGGTGATGGGTCTCACCACAATACATCTATCTTGTGCCTATATACTTGCACCACATAACAGGCATATTCCATTCTAGACAAGTGCGTTACAGTACATCCAGTGATGTTCACATCTAAATGCATAAGAAAAAAGCAATTAAGCACATTTACGTGAGTGTGTTTAAAGTATCGAAGTCCTTGGTTGAAATTCATTTTGCAGTTGTGCTGCAACAAAACAGAATCTTGCACTCATATTACTTCAACTATTCCGTATTGTTCTGCTGAAAACCTGTTCCTCAGATAATTTTGTATATCCTTGATATTTCACAACTTATTATTTCTGATTATCATAAGCACTTCAGTAATTACATATAATTTCAAGGAGAGATTTTGTTTAAAGTCGGCTAACTCTTGACAGAACTGAATAAGATTACCCAGAATAATTTGTCAGATGGTGACGTTGGTGAGGTGTGACGGGGGTGGGAAAGTGGAGGGTGGTAACTGCGACTGATAATATCAGAAGTTAACCCCCTCTCGACGAGCCTACTAACTTTAGAGTAGTGAATTTTGTGATTTTGTTTCTTCTAAGCATTTGATTTAATTATTCATTGATTTGTTTTCGTGACACATTTAAAATTATCCATAACGCCTTGGATATTTTCCGATGAATGTTCTTCCACAGAAAGGTCAGATAAATGAAAGCAAAAACAGTATTATTTATAAATCCATAAACATTAAAGAGAAAAATCAACAATTTCACACGTCTCTCTTAGCAAATCAATACAGGTCTACAGGGTAATAATAATTGGGTTCTGATGTGAACAACAGAATTCTTACTTTGCACAAACATGTAATGTATGACCAAGTCTAATGTTAGACTGTGTGATTGTCAGTACTGACACCTTTGGCATGAATTACGCAACAGAAGGCAATGGGTATAGACACTATGGTTCAGCTGTGTTTAAACTAGTCGTGGCGTGTGTGGTCTGCTGTGTGGAGTTTTGGTGTATAGATGTGACGTATGGTCCTTAACGTGTGCGTGTTTTGGCACTAAGATTGAAGATGAAAGCCGCACTCGCAATTTTGTTTGTATTTATTGGTTGCTGTAGCAACGTCGTGTTTTTGGAGCTTCTTATTAAGTAAGCATAATCACATTACAGTTTGTAAGGGATGATTAGCTTTCATAAAACTTTGTAAATAAGCTTTGACATTGTAGAGAAATTGGTTGCTGTTATCATGGGGTAACTTGTTTGTACAAATCAAAAATACTTTTCAGTAACCCTAATGTCCCCGGCACTTTGATGATGGTTATGCTCCTGAGAGCATTTTCATAGCCCGCGAATCTCCTCTTGTGTGTAGTTTTGTAATTAATTTCTAATTTGGTGGAGGACAAGGTAAATCTAAAGACAGTTCAGTGACATACTCTACCAATTGATTCACAGTTAATAAAACAAGTTTTATCAAAGGTGATTACCATTTTCATTTGTCTCGATTCCTCTCCGTGTATCGTTGATTTCAAAATTGAAATGAAGCTACCTCCGTCCAACCGTGTCCAGCTCAAAAAATCTGTGATTTACTAGTATCTGTCACCTATTCGTTATGAACTAAGGCACTGACATTTAATTGCATATAGTTCACTAAAAAAGAGAAACAATCTTGACTATTGAGAAAGTATATCTGTGGGGTTACAAAAGGCAATTATGTTAAAAGATATAGAGTAATGCTATATTTATGTATGAGTGCAGTTGCTATTGTTTGGCCTTGAGAAAATTGTGGCACCTGTAAAACATTAATTTGAGGGAACAGTGCCTGTATGAACAATTTAATCATCAAAGGTTTATACATAACTTTCTTAGCACTGCACCAGTTTTCAGATGACAATTTGTGATGTACCTTTCAGTAGGCCTGTCTGACATTTCTCCCATAGAAGTTTGCCTCTATTCATGTTGTTGATATCACAAATAGCATTAAGATTGTATTGGTTGATTCCACTTCTCTCTTTATGAAATAACTGCCCTATTTTGAGTACGTAATTAAAACCTTAAGAATTAAGAAAGAGAAACCTGCCTTTACTGCATTTCTAGCTTTAGAGAAGGGTTTTGACAATTCTTTAAAACTGTGAAGGGAGCATTAGTGAAATGTTTACAATTGTTACAGACCCTAGACAGCAGTTATAAGACATAAAGTTTATGAAAGGTGAGCAGAAGGTGAAATGGAAGTGAAACAGTGTTGTAGTCTATCTGTGAAGGTAGGAATCTGCAAATGGGATT
Organism: Schistocerca gregaria; assembly: GCF_023897955.1. Classification (NCBI taxonomy): domain Eukaryota; kingdom Metazoa; phylum Arthropoda; class Insecta; order Orthoptera; family Acrididae; genus Schistocerca; species Schistocerca gregaria. The sequence continues at coordinate 485,116,068 of NC_064931.1, read as the reverse complement.
AACATTCAGGTAGAACAATTAAATACTTTGATGTTTGCCCGTGACATTGTAATTTTGTTAGAGGTGCAAAGGACTTGGAAGAGCAGGTAAATAGAATGGATAGACTGTTGGGTGGAAAAAGCATGTAAGATGAATATTATGAAAAACAATGCAAGGGTAACAGCATGTAGTAGAATTAAATCGGCCGCTGCTGAGGGAATTATGTGAGGAAGGACACCAATCGAAGTAGTAGGTAAGTTTTGATATTTTTGCAGTGAAGTAACTTATGATGCTATAAAATAGCAAGAAATGCATTTCTGAAAAAGAGGAGTTTGCTAACATCAAGCAGAAATTTAAGTGTTAGAAAGTCTGTTCTGAAGATATTTGTGTTGAATTTAGCCTTCAGTGGAAGTTTTTGGACAGTAAACAATTCAAAGAAAATCAAACTTTTGAAATGTGTTACAGAAGAATATGAAAGATTAGATGAGTAGGTTGCATTACTGTTGTGGAGATTGTGAACCAAATTTGGGAGAAGAGAAACTTGGTACACAACCTGACTCAAATAAGGGATTGATTGGTGGGTCACATCCTGAGGCATCAAGGAATAGGCAGTAGTAAATCTGGTAATGGAAGCAAGTGTCGGGGTTAAAATTGTAGGGGGAGACTAATGCTTGGCTACAACAAGCAGGTTCAAGTAGATGGAGGTTTCAGCAGTTGTGTAGAGATGCACAGTCTTGTGCAGGATGTACTAGCTTGTAGTGCTGCACCAAATTAGGCTTCTGACTGAAGGTCACAACAATATTCCTGATAATTTATTTTCTAAGTAACATCTCTGCCAATATAGATCCATTCTGCTATATCAATGTTCAAATTTTTCATTTATCTTAAAAATGTTGTGATCAGACAGCTTTAATAGATTTTTAATGGCAGCAACTGGAATGCATATGTATGATTCTTCGCTTTACTTATTTTTCAGGGAGGATCCAAGTTCTGGGAATATAATTACATTTTCTCAGTTCTTATTTATTGCTCTAGAAGGTTTTATATTTACATCAAGATGTGGTACAAAGAAGCCAAGTATTGGTTTAAAGTAAGTTAATAATATATTGTAGTTTACTAGTTGTGTGTTTAAACTTGTCTCCTGTAATTGATGTATGCATAAACCTACTGGTAATATACACCAAAATGCTCCTTGTAGTTCTCTATATAAATGTGTTTCTTAATTAAGGTATCAATTTTACCTATTTAGGAAGAAGAAATTCCTTCTTATGACATAAAAACTTGGTAGTTTTCCACATATATGGCAATGTGGATACCTGGCAGTCATGCTTTCAGATCTTTCCTGTTGACATTTAGGTAATGGAAGAGATGAAAACAAAAAATGATTTTCAAATGGATAGTGTGCTATTATATTACATTATTACTTACCACACCTACAGTTGGAGAAGGTAGTGCCATAATTTAATGGATTTTTTTGTTATGCTAAGAAATAGAGCCACAGACTTGCCTGTGCAATGATACTGCACGAGACCTGCTTAGAAGAGAAGCTTATCGTGAGGTGTCCCAGATCTAGATCTTTTCAAAACTAACTAAACAACACAGATCTTGTTTCATGTGTTCTCTTTTTCTTCCCAATGCAGTAGAAACTGTTCTTTGGCACCTTTTCTGAGACTCAATACATGGCTCTCACTGCATATGAGGTGTAACAGTCAGCTCTTGCCAAAAGCGGTATCTAAAAGTATTCACTGGGTGATTTGAAAGACTGCAGTAATGCAGAAGATATGAAGTATGTTTTTGGAAACAGAGATTTGCATTATACAGGGTGAGTCACTAACTATTGCCTCCTGGAATAACTCCAAAAGTATGATAGGAGCTGAAAAATTTGTGCGACAATGGGGGCCATAATATGATGTTGGTTTTTTGGTACTAGGTGGGGTTGCTTAAGAGATATGAAGATCAACTTTGTTTTTCCCAATGGGATGCTATAGTTTGGTACTTATTTTCTGATAGCGGCTATTGAGACAAATCCAGTGGAGTGTAACACTAAGGTCTTTGGAGGTCAAAAAAGGTCAAAAATGTGGCATGAATGTCCATTTATAGAAGGTGTTCGAAGTGATGACCACTGGTCTTCTTGTCATGGGTTGAGTGCTATTCCTTATCACTTCGGCACTTATCAAAGCACATGTTCAGACAATTCTGTCTCATATATTCTGCAAATAGTAAATATTTGCCGAATACGAAGTATCCATTTAATGTGCCATTGATGTGTAAACACCATTCGATGATTTTGCAATACAGCGTTAATCGGGGCGTTAAGGATAACACCGTCGACTCAGGCAAATGTGAATGATGTATTCCTTCAAAGAACAACTTGATGTGCTTCTCATTTAAGGAGAAACCAACGAAACTCAGTGAGAGCTAGAGACTTATAAACTGAAAGATATCCTCAACATACCCAGCCTCTATGTTGTACATTTAAATATGTGTATGATAAACTGAGGACAACTGGATCTTTAACGTATTGGAAACATATAAGGCAAAGGAAAGTTATTAGCGAGGAACGGAAATTGATACTTTTGCCACTGTGGTGCAAGATCCTTGTGTTAGTTTGCGTCAAAAATCGCAGGGGAATCTGGCATAAGCGAGAGTAGTGTTGCTCATGTTCTGCATCACTGTAAACATCATCCTTACCATATCAGTCTCCACCAAGAATTCACTGGTATGGATTGTATGCATCACATTGAATTCTGGCGATGGGGGGGGGGGGGGGGGGGGGGGGGGTCGGGCAGTACCAGTACCGTACTCTAGACAACAGTGAACACAATCACACAACATTATAACCATAATTGTGGCTGGTTAATTGAAGTATCTCCCTATTAAAACAGTATGATCAGAAACTTACCTGTTATTCATTAGTTTTTCATAGCCTTAAGAGTGATCATCCTGTAAGATCACTTTTGGAAGATAGAATACATTGTCACACATAGTAGATTGCAAGGTATTCCTGAGTATTCTGTGGTATTGTATGTGGCAACATCATGTACAGAAATCACTAGTGTGTGTAATGTTACCATTTGTATAGCAGTTGGTGTTTGTGATTATAGTCTTGGTTTACTACTTTAAGTGTTAGGGTACCTTAAATTTTCTAATTTCTTTGTTTTTTGTTTCAGAGATTACAGTATTCTAGTTGCAATGTTTTTCATTGCCAACCTATGCAACAACTATGCGTTTAATTTCAACATTCCCATGCCTTTGCACATGATATTTAGAGCTGTAAGTAAAGACGCAGACCTTAGCTTTAGATTTAATATTTCGTTGCAATATTCCAGGGCTGAAATTTAAAAAAAAATCCATCATTTTTAATAGACTTATTAAATTTGCATTCTCCTCAAATTTCTCTTCTCTCAAGATTCAATGATGATTATATTCATAATTCATTAATGTCACTGTTTGATTTTTCCTTCCTAGTAATTACGGTTACATTCATGCATGGATTCTTATATAGTTTTTTTCCCCATATTACAGGGCTCTCTGATAGCAAACATGATTATGGGAATTATAATTTTGAAGAAAAAATACACATTTTCAAAATATCTGTCCGTCTTCATGATTACGTTTGGAATAGTTATGTGCACAGTGGTTTCTGGTAAGGAAGTGGTAAGTTTCATTTTGTTGAAGAGATAAATGTTTACGTATATATTCTGCTGTTTTAAGTAATTTTTTTGCAGAAAGTTATAGCCACAAATTTTTTCATTGGGATAGTAAAATAGGTAACAGTTGTTTGTTACAAAATAACCCTTTATTGTGATAATGTGCAGAGTTTAAATTAAATTAATGATTTGTGCATCTTTGGATAAGAAATTCTTAGCATGGCCAAAAGATTTTCCTGCTGAATGCAATGCTATTTTTCACTGGTAGATTACTTCACCATATACTACGTAAATTGTTTTCTGTTTTTCACGCTGGGTTTGTTTAGAGCAGTGATTCCCAGGTTATTTTACCTTACTAGGAGCATTCATCATCTTTTGTTGTTTCATTTTGTAATTGTTACTCCAAAACAGCCGTATCATGGAACTACTTTCCTTTAGGTGTTCAGTTTTCATCTGTCTTTCTGTACTACTTCATTATTTTGTATCGCTCAGTACTTTATCTCTGTAGTGTTTTCTCTAATTAACTCCTTCAGTGTTTTAACTGCATTATGATATTTTTCTGTCACCGATTGATGTCTTGTATTTTATTATGTGTAGTTCAGCCAGCGCGCTAGTTTCTGAAAAGTAATTGATATTAAGGCACACACAACCCCCTCCTCTCTCTGTCATAAAGTAAGCAACAGTTTAAAAAAATTGAGCTGTGCAGCAGCCAGAAGACACATGGAATAATGTTTAGGAAGTAGTATGCATACCAGATACGCAGAATTTTATTGATTATTCTTGGGCACTGGACTGTGGTAGGCTTGTTTTGCACAACTTAAGAATTAGTTATGCATTATCAGAGACAAGAGCTTCATCAGAAGTGCCGCAGGGAAGTGTGATGGGACCATTCTTGTTATCAGTACAAAGGATGAGTAATTATACTTTCACTATGTTACCCACTTTAGACAGAAAACTATTTACCATTTGGGTGCACAGCTTTATGGGAATGATGTCCAGACTCGCTACAAGATTTGCTTTGTTAGTGTCAAGATGTGCCTTTAGGCACTGGTACTACTGTGGGGAGATTGGGTTGAAACACAAGATTCAGTCAACATCGGTCTGGACAAGGTAAGCAGAGCTTTTACTCATAAAGCTGTTTTATCAGACTGCCACTCTTCACAAATATTGGTGCATTAAAGGAATACAGGAAGGTCTTCTTTTTGCAGCGGAGTTGAAGAACGCTATTCAGAAGTGTGAATTAATTGGTGGTTAGGAAACTGCCCCTGGAAGAGGCAGTCAGCCAACAGTGCCATGAATTGTTGAAAAAGTCACTGTTGCCATGGCTGAGAATGCTGGGCGTAACATGCGATCTTCAAGCTGTGCATTAGCTTTGTCCTGACAGCTGAACATTCTGTGGTCCACCATTCAAAAAGTGCTGGAAACAGTTGTGAAATGTTATCTGTACTAACTTCTCATTACACGCCAAACTTTGCCACGTGACAGACATTCCAGAAGACTTTTCTCTGAAGTTGAAGTTGATGACGTGTGTCTTTGGAAAATTTTGGGAAGTGATGAAGCACATATTACTCTCACTGGGGCAGAGAACACACAATTGTCTTTTTGGGGGATCGTCACTGCCTATGAACGTTTGTGAAGTTCCTCTCCATAGGGATGTATCACTGTTTGGTGTCCTTCTGCGGGTCTGGGAGTTAGAATAGGTCCAAGGTACCTCTGCCTGTCATAAGAGACTACTAAAAGGAGTCTCACACTTTTGGACCCTATAAGTTTAGGTCCCAGTTTATGGTTTGACCTGCCACTTTCCAAATTCTACGGAAGTGCGGGCCGTATGGGGCAGGACACCTTGCGTGGTGCTTGAGGTATCCATAGTGCCCTTAGATTCAATTTTCTGAACCTCTTGTCATTGCTTTGCATCTCCACCTGCAACTCAACTATTTGGGCAAGGGCACTTTCTGGGGTATGTCATCTTCTTCCATTGTCTCCTGTCCTCTTTCGTCCCCATGACAGTATTGTATTTCTCTGTGCCCAATATCCAGCACAGTAGCCAGTCCGTTGTGGTGGGGCTTTCATGTACCTATTTGGTGGTAGCCCCCTGACAGCACAGGGATCGCACTGCTGATGATGCCCGAGCTGTAAACTCCTCACGTATGCCAAAGAGTAGATACCTGTCTTCCTGGGGCGTCAGGAATCTCGGCAATAGCCATCACACAAGGTAGCCTTTGCTGTGGTTGGGTGGCGCCTGTGGGGAGAGCCCCGGATCGGAGTGGGTGGATCAGGGCAGATGACCCATAATGAAGCGGAGTAAGTCATTTCTTGCTGGTGACTGTACGGCGCCAGCAGCCTCTAAGAAGGGCAACATCGAGCACAATGCTGACAGGTATGACCCTAAATCTTTTCCCTCCTTCACTACACCATGGGACGAATGTAGGGCTACAGAATGATGAGAGACGTATTCACCTCAGTATTTAGTCTGTAGCAGAATGGACGGGGACTCCTTTCTACCTATGAAGCCTCAATTTTTTTTGGAACATCTTGAGGATAAGTTTGGGGAAGTGACGGTGCTGTCGAAGATGAGAAGCCTTGCAGTCTGGATCCAGATAGCCTCCCCAGCCCAATCCTGGGCGTTACTAGCTTGTGACTGGCTGGGTAATATTCCTGTTTCTGTCACTCCCCATAAAAGCCTCTACATGGTCCAGGGGATTATTTTCCATTGCTACCTCCTCTTGCAGTCTGATGACGAGCTCTGTGCCAATCTAGAACGGCAGGGTGTTCATTTCATTCAGCGCCTTTACAAGGGACCCAAAGACAACGGGGTTGCTACCGGTGCCTTCATCTTGGCCTTTCGGGGTGATTCATTGCCTGAAAAGTCAAGGTGATGGTTTACAGCTGTGACATTAAACTATACGCCCCTCCCCCTATGCTGTGCTTTAAGTGCTGGAAATTCGGGCACATACCTTTTTGCTGCACTTCCAGTGCCACATGTCTAGACTGCGGACATACACTGCATCCTGATGCTCACAGTGCGCCTCCTCCCACTTGTACCAATTGCGGGGAGCAGCACTCCCCCTGCTCGCCAGACTGCACAGTACTCCAAAAGGAGCGGAAAATCATGGAGTACAAGACCCTGGACTGGTTGACTTACCTGATTGGACCCCTTTAGGTTGACGTCCACATACACTTCAGCTACATAACCATCACCATCACAAGTACCAGTCATACCACTCTCTGTGCCACGAACAGTGGGCACCCCGGGCCTACAGAATACATCTGCCCACTTGGTGGTAAGGCGAAAATCTCCTTCTGTTGATCCCAGAGTACATACTTCGGGAGCAAGGCCTCCCCCCCTCCCCTTCCCCTGCCAAACGAAGGGGACATCAGTCCCTCCTCCCCCCCCCCCCCCTCCCCCCAACTGGAGAAGCAACAGCCTCCTCTGGCTCCTCTCGTGCAGAAGGGGTCCCTGGGGCCCCTCTCTCCCAAGGTTCACTAATGCTACAGCAGACACTTGCCAGTGGCTAAAGGAGCCAAAAGCTTCTGGACAAAGAGCTTCATTGCCTTCCTTCGTGCCTGAAGCTACTTCAGAGAAGTCCTCCCAGCAAGCCCCTAAAGGGAAGCAAGAGGGCAAGCAAACAAAGAAATCTGCTAAGAAAAAGGACCCTCTGGTGGCCACAGCACCACCGCTCCCCGCCAATTCTACAATTGTGCGTGAGGTGGAAATCTCAGCATCCCCTGAGGACCTGGTTCTCACTGATGTCTCATCCACAATAGGTATGGATACACACACTCCATCGGTGGCAGGAGGTGACCCTGGAGTGTATCCTGACTACATACATGCTTCATGCCTTCCCAGCCTCACGATAACGTCGTCATCCAGTGGAATTGCTGCAGTTTTTACACCACCTGGCTGAGCTACGCCAACTGATAAGCTTTACACCTCCTTTCTGCATTGCCCTCCAAGAAACCTGGTTTCCAGCAATGCGGACCCCTTGCCCTTCGCAGCTGTAGGAGATATTACAAGAACTGTAGCAACTATAATGGGGTGTCAGTTGGAGTTTGTGTCTATGTCCTGAACACAGTATGCAGTGGACCTTTGCCTCTTCAAACCCCTATTGAAGCTGTGGCTCTCAGGATAAGGACGACACAGAAATAACTGTCTGCAATGTTTATCTTCCTCCAGATGGTGCAGTACCCCTGAATGCAGTGGCTGCACTAATTCAACAACTCCCTAAACCTTTCCTACTTCTGGGAGATTTTAACGTCTATAACCCCTCGAGGGGTGGCACTGTGCTTACTGCCCGAGGTAGAGCCGTTGAAACTTTTCTGTCTCAACTCAACCTCTGCCTCTTAAATTTTGGGACCCCCACACATTTCAGTATGGCTCATTGCACTTACTCAGCCATTGATTTATCCCTCTGCTACCTAGGACTTCTCCCATCCATCCGCTTGAGAGCCCACTATGACTTGCATGGTAGTTACCACTTTCCCCTCTTCCTGTCACTCCCCCAGTGCCATTCCCCCAGACGTCTACCAAGATGGGCTTTAGACAAGGCAGACTGGGAAGCTTTCACCTCTGCTGTCACCATTGAATCTCCCCCACATGGTAGCATCAATGTGTCAGTTGAGCAGGTCACTAGAACGATCATTTCTGCGGCGGAAAACACGATCTCTTGTTCTGTAGGGTGCCACCGGCCAAAGTCAGTACCTTGGTGCTCGCCTGAAATTGCGGAGGCCATTAAAGAGCACCGGCGAGCTCTACAGTGACATAAGTGGCACCCTTCCCTAGAGCACCTAATAGCTTTTAAATGGCTCAATGCCCATGTTCGCCAGCTTATAAAAAGACAGGAACAGGCGTGTTGGGAGAGGTACGTCTCAACAATTGGGTGTCATACATCACCTTCCACAGTCTGGACAAAGATTAGATGTGTTTGTAGGTACCAGACCCCATATGTGTTACTGGCATTGACATCAATGGCATGTTATCTACAGACGCAAAAGCAATTGCCAAGCACTATGCTTGGGCCTCTGCCAGAGAATTACCGCCAGCATTTCGCGCCCTCAAACAGCGGATGGAAGGGAAAGCCCTCTCGTTTACCGACCATTGCAGTGAAACCAGTAATGCTCCATTTACAGAGTGGAAGCTCCTCAGCGTCCTTGCACACTGCCCTGACACAGCTCCTGGGCCAGATTGGATCCACAGTCAAATGATCAAACATCTCTCGTCCGACTGCAAGCAACATCTCCTTGTCATCTTCAACCAGATCTGGTGCGATGACATCTTTCCAGCGCAATGTTGGGAGAGCACCATCATTACAGTGCTCAAACCCAGTAAAAACTCTTGATCTGGCTAGCTGTTGCCCCATCAGCCACACCAACATTCTTTGTAAGCTGTTAGAATGTATGGTAAGTCAGCAGTTGTGTTTGGTCCTGGAGTCACGTGGCCTACTGGCTCCATGCCAGGGCAGTTTCTGCCAGGGTTTCTCTACTGTTTATAATCTATTTTCCCTTGAGTCTGCCATCTGAACAGCCTTTTCCAGATGCCAACACCTGGTTGCCATCTTTTTTGATTTACGAAAAGCCTACGACACAACCTGGAGACATCATATCATTGCTATGTTATATGAGTGGGGTCTCAAGGGCCTGCTCCCGATTTTTATCTAGACTTTCCTATCACTCCTTACTTTCTGTGTCCAAGTTGGTGCCTCCCATAGTTCCCCCCCCCCCCCCCCCCCCCCCCCCTCCTATATTCAGGAGAATGGGGCCCCGCAGGGCTCTGTATTGACTGATCTCTATTTTTAGTGGCCATTGACGGTGTAGCAGCAGCCTTTGGGCTGTCAGTCTCACCTTCTCTGTATGCAGACGACTTCTGCATTTCGTACAGGCCCTCCAGTATTGGTGTTGCCGAGCGGCGCCTACAGGGAGCCATCTGCTACAAGGTGCAGTCATGGGCTCTGGCCTACGGCTTCCAGTTTTCAGTCGTGAAGTCATGTGTCGTGCATTTCTGTCGGCATCGTACCGTCCATCCAGAACCAGAACTTTACCTTAATGACAATCCACTCACTGTAGTGGAGACATATCAATTCTTAGAATTGGTTTTTGACACCTGATTGAAATGGCTTCCTCATCTTCATCAGCTGAAATGGAACTGCTGGCAGCACCTCAGTGCCCTCCACTACCTGAGCAACACCAACTGGGGTGCAGATCGCTCTACACTGCTACAGCTCTACAGAGCCCTTGTTCAATCTCGGCTTGACTATGCGAATCTGGTTTATGGTTCGGTGGCGCCCTTAGCATTGCATTTACTCAACCCAGTGCACCACTGTGGCATTCGACTGGTAACAGGAGCTTTTAGGATGAGTCCGGTGACCAGTGTCCTGGTGGGGACCAGAGTCCCTCCATCGAAGGTCAGGCGTGCACAACTGCTCACCAGTTATGTTGCACACATTCATCGTTCTCCTGAGCACCTGAATTACTGTCTCCTTTCCCCATCCATGGTGGTTCATTTTTGCATCGAAGGGCCAGGTCAGGGCTTAAGATTGTGGTTTACGTCCAATCTCTTCTGTATGAAGTGTAGTCCTTGCCTTTACCACCTATACTTGAGGTCCATTCACGTACACCTGCATGGTGTACACCTAGGCCAAAGCTTTGCCTGGACCTTTCACATGGCTCTTGCTGTCACTTCCTCTCGATTCTTGACATGTACCTGGACCATGAAGTGGTTTACACTGATGACTCGATGGCTGATGGTCATGTTGACTTCATGTATGGAAGACATATTGAACATCACTCCTTGCCAGATGGCTGCAGTGTTTTCACTGCAGAGCTGACGGCCATTTCTCGTGCTCTTGAGCGCATCTGCTCATGCCCTGGCGAGGCGTTTCTTCTCTGTACTAACTCCTTGAACAGTCTACGAGCTATCGACCAGTGCTACCCCCGCCATCCTTTGGTAGTGACCATCTAGGAGTCCATCGATGCCCTGGAATGGTCCTGTTGTTCCATGATGTTTGTGTGGACCCCAGGCCACTTCAGAATCCCAGGAAATGAACTTGCCGACAGGCTGGCCAAACAGGCTATGCGGAAACCGCTTGTGGAGATCGGCATCCCTGTAACTGACCTGCCATCATTATTACACCGCAAAGTTTTTCAGCTTTGGGATAATCTCAGTATGCACAACAAACTGTGTGCCCTTAAGGAGACTATGAATGTGAGGAAGACCTCCATGCGGGCCTCTCACATGGACTCAGTGGTTCTCTGCCGGCTCCGCATTGGCCACGCTTGGGTGACACGGGCTACCTCCTATGCCGTGGTGACCCACCTCAGTGTCGGTGCGGCGCCTGGCTGACCGTGGCCCTTACTTTAGTGAGCTGTCCTTCTTTGGCTGCCCTGCGACAGACTCTTCCGATACCGGACTCTTTGCCATTAATTTTAGCTGACAACACGTCATCAGATAATTTAGTTTCACGTTTTATACGTGACGCTGGGTTTTATCATTCTATATGTTTTAGCGAATGTCCTTTGTCCCTTTGTGTTTGCCACGCTAATGTTTTTAGGGTGGGTGTTTTAATGTGTCACAGAGTGGCTGGCTTATCCTTTTTCTGCTCGTGGTCGGCCAGCCAGTCATCTGCTCTCTTGTTTTTACCCCTTCTACCTGTTTGTTGCTTCTCTCTGTGCAGTTTTCTTTTCCTGTTTTGTCCATAGTAGTGTTGGTTGTCCTGTCATTCTTCGGGTTCTTCCATTCTCCTGTTATTGTGCTGTTCGTCTCCTTTCTTTTTTCTTTCCCTCTTGTAATTATTTTACTGGGAACAAGGGACCAATGACCTTGAAGTTAGCCACCCCCCCCCCCCCCCCCTTTAAACGAACTAACCAACCATTTAGCCTTCTCTCTGAGGTCGCTGCCCTCCCTCCATTTAAACTCTGTCGCACTTTCTTTGCATTTGTTTGTCTTGGTGGTCATCTTTTTCCCTACATGTGTTCAGCTCACCTTGTCTTTTTGGGGTGGACATTTTAATGTGTCACAGCGGTTGGCTCATCCTCTTTTTATTATTGTGATCATCCAGCCCAGACCATATGCTCTATGGTTTTTTAGTGCCATGTTCTACTTTTCCTTGTGGTGTATGTTTTCCCCGTTTTTGTTCATTCCATTTGTTTTCTTTTTAGGTGTGGTGTTAGGTGTTTTTGTACCTCGAGCCTTGCTTGCATCAGAAAAAAGCTGGTATCCCTAGTTCATTCTCTGAACTTTTACATCTACATACATGCTCCACAAACCACCAAATGGCACTTGGTAGAAGGTGTCCTGTACCACTCACTAGTCATTCCCTTTCCTATTTCACTCACAAATGCATCAAGGGAAAAGGGCTGTCTATAAGTCTCCATATGAGCCTTAATTTCCCTTAGTAAGTCTTCATGGTCCTTAGGTGAAATGTGTGTTGGTGGCAGATGAATTGTTCTGCAGTCAGCCACAAATGTCACTTCTCTAAATTTTCTGAATAGTACTTCAGTACCTGGTAGATCAAGAGGCCTATAATATGCTGCCAGTCTGTGAAGGTCCAGTTCTGTTCTTCGTTGAATAATTTTGCCACAAAAGTGAAAAATAACAAGCTCTACAATTTCTCTGCTGACTAAATGCCTGTTGTGAATCCCCGGTCATTAGTTACTCATATCACCTGCACTATAGTTCATTTATGGTTCTTTCCACCTATATCTGACCTTATATGAACTAATTCTACAAAAATTTTGTGTAAACCCCATACCAGTATATGTAAATGATGGTTGACTCTCAACTATTGGTTCTAAAAATTGAATAACATAACCAAGAACAGAATGGTAACAAGTTTGGCCAGCATATCATAGGCCTCTTGATCTACCAGGTACTGAAGTACCTAAACATTGTGAAATCCAGTGGCATACAGATGAATGATGATTTCACCAATGCATGCAGTGTGATCATTTTGTGATTGTTACTTTTCTCAGAACAGAAGAAGAGCACAATCATAGTGGAGGGAGAAGCTCATATTGCTCAGTGAGACTCCAGTAGGTCGTAAGTTCCACCTAAATGTTTGTTTATATTATTTGTTCACCTTGGTGTAACGACTGCTGCAGTCCTTATTGATGATTTCAGATTTATGAGATACAATATATTTAAAGTGGTTAATCAAGCCAATCTGTAATTCTAAGATTCCACCATGCTAGTCACACCCAAATTGAGTGTGCCATTCATAATTTCTTAATTCCCATGAGGATACTTCATCATTCTCCTAGTACACTTTAACACAGCAGCATAGTATCGGATCTTGGAAAAAATGCTACTCCTTGATATGTAGCTCTTCTCCAGAGTAAATGAGCTGGCATGATGATGCAACACATTGGACTTGCATTTGTGAGAAGCAAGGTTCAAATCCCCGTGTAGCAACTGAAATTTGATTTTCCTTGGTTTATGTAATCATTTTATATGAATTCCAGGATATTCTTTGAAAAAGACTCTACCAAGCTTCTTCTATGTCTTTGTCCAATCCAAGCTTGTGATCTGCCTCCAGTGACAGGAGATCAAACCATGAGCTCCCTTCTTTCTTCTCCATGTTAGTAAGTCAGATTTGGGATGCACAGTTGTCTCCTATGCGGCAGTGACAGGACAGATTTGAATTTTTCTTCTTGATGGCCACCCTAATCTTCAATGTGGCACCATCTGCCTCCTTCTGAATGAATCATTTAAACTGCCAAGTAGTTTTGGTGTATACTTGGACCTCTTTTGACATTTATTTTAAAAATATTTTAATGTGTATTTGTGTAACCTTTGAACAGTGTCAGAAGTCCAGCATATTTGTATTGTAGAGAAATGGTGGAAATGTTAATACCAGTCGTGCATTCCTGCAGGTGACTTAAATATTGATAATTCCCTTGTGTTGCTTGTGATATTCATTGATGAATGTATTCAGCATTGTCACCAGAGGCTCGCTATAGACTAGCAGTGCTCACAAGAGGAATGGGTACATCCTTTCTGATGACATGAAAGGCAGGGTTTTTGCTTTCTTCAAGGATGGTGTATTTTTGTGAGAATGAATTAAGTAGACTTTTGTCAAAACAAAATCTGTATGTCATACTCTGATTAAAGACTATAACTACTATACTAACCTTTTTAGCTTATACAAAGTGCACATGTTGAAATGATGGGTTTCCAAATGTTTGATGGTAGTATTTTCAAGATATTGTTTAATCCTTGTCCAAAGAATCTACAAAATGAAGTCCAAACCATCTGCTCTTAGTAGTAAAGCAATAGTAAAAAAAAAAATAGGTTATAATATTTAGCAATATGACATTATCAAATGCAGAATATGTGACTAGCATGTTTACGTATCAATAAATTGAGTACAGTACTTGTAAATTATTGCTACAGGTTGGTAGAACTGACAACATGAACTTCTCTGTGGAACTACTAAAGAGACTTCAGTACACTTTGTTTACATATTATTGCAGATACAAAATACACTCCTGGAAATGGAAAAAAGAACACATTGACACCGGTGTGTCAGACCCACCATACTTGCTCCGGACACTGCGAGAGGGCTGTACAAGCAATGATCACACGCACGGCACAGCGGACACACCAGGAACCGCGGTGTTGGCCGTCGAATGGCGCTAGCTGCGCAGCATTTGTGCACCGCCGCCGTCAGTGTCGGCCAGTTTGCCGTGGCATACGGAGCTCCATCGCAGTCTTTAACACTGGTAGCATGCCGCGACAGCGTGGACGTGAACCCTATGTGCAGTTGACGGACTTTGAGCGAGGGCGTATAGTGGGCATGCGGGAGGCTGGGTGGACGTACCGCTGAATTGCTCAACACGTGGGGCGTGAGGTCTCCACAGAACATCGATATTGTCGCCAGTGATCGGCGGAAGGTGCACGTGCCCGTCGACCTGGGACCGGACCGCAGCAACGCACGGATGCACGCCAAGACCGTAGGATCCTACGCAGTGCCGTAGGGGACCGCACCGCCACTTCCCAGCAAATTAGGGACACTGTTGCTCCTGGGGTATCGGCGAGGACCATTCGCAACCGTCCCCATGAAGCTGGGCTACGGTCCCGCACACCGTTAGGCTGTCTTCCGCTCACGCCCCAACATCGTGCAGCCCGCCTCCAGTGGTGTCGCGACAGGCGTGAATGGAGGGACGAATGGAGACGTGTTATCTTCAGCGATGAGAGTCGCTTCTGCCTTGGTGCCAATGATGGTCGTATGCGTGTTTGGCGCCGTGCAGGTGAGCGCCACAGTCAGGACTGCATACGACCGAGGCACACAGGGCCAACACCCGGCATCATGGTGTGGGGAGCGATCTCCTACACTGGCCGTACACCTCTGGTGATCGTCGAGGGGACACTGAATAGTGCACGGTACATCCAAACCGTCATCGAACCCATCGTTCTACCATTCCTAGACCGGCAAGGGAACTTGCTGTTCCAACAGGACAATGCACGTATCCCGTGCCACCCAACGTGCTCTAGAAGGTGTAAGTCAACTACCCTGGGCAGCAAGATCTCCGGATCTGTCCCCCATTGAGCATGTTTGGGACTGGATGAAGCGTGGTCTCATGCGGTCTGCACGTCCAGCACGAACGCTGGTCCAACTGAGGCGCCAGGTGGAAATGGCATGGCAAGGCGTTCCACACGACTACATCCAGCATCTCTACGATCGTCTCCATGGGAGAATAGCAGCCTGCATTGCTGCGAAAGGTGGATATACACTGTACTAGTGTTCTTATTTCAATTTCCAGGAGTGTAGTTAAAAAATATCATGGTTTTGTTTTTCCTGCAACTTTTCCTCATGTAACATGAAAAGAGTGACTGACACCGTCTTGATATTTTAACACTGTGAAGAGCAGAAAAAGTTGTGCATCTGATCCACATACCTCACATTACTATTAGTTGCCAGCTGAAATTTGGCCAAAACTTAGCTAGAGCTCACACAACAGTTTGCTGCCCTCCATTGAATACCTCATAAAACCTTGATCTATATATATATAATCTCATGTTGTCCAGTTTAGTTTTATTCAGTAGGTTCTGTAGGGAACATAACTGCAAAATTTCATTCAAGTTGTAGATGAACATGTGTTAACTGCTGGTTGATTCGACTTGGAATGACCTGTATGTATGTATATAATAATATTGTATTCACCTGAAAATATATTCTTATTACTTTTTTTGTTCTTTAGAAAGCAACATATGCTGTAGGTAAAGAGCCAGAAGTACCAGCATCACATTTAGAGGTGTTCTTCTGGTGGACAGTAGGTGAGTACATTCAAAATTGTGAATTCTATTGCCTCTAAAACTGTGTACCAAATTGTGACCCTCGCCTTTTGAATGTGTTGGTCTGACCAGTGCAGTAGCTACACATAACTCATGGACTCGCTTCACAATCTCAGTTCTACCATTATTCGTCACCTGCTTTCCAAAGGAGCTCTCCTGCAGACCTTGCTGGAGTCACTCCTGGAAGAAAGAGCTTAATAATGCCTGTTTAGAATGACACGACACTTCAACTCTCCAGTATAACGTATATTGTTTTGATTCTCCATGATGTAGTAACTGTGAATTTGTGTTTATCAAAGCCTGAATAGCCTCAGTCAGTAAGAGCATTGATAGGAAAAGATATTCTTCAGTATTTCTTACAGTCATTATAAATGCATGCCTCACAACCTACCCCCACATAATCCTAGATAAAGTCCTACGTGTGTGACAAAACTGTTCTTTTCCCAAGTTATAACATTAGGATTCCATCTAATACATAGTATGTTGTCATTCAAGCCACTACAAAATACAGAGCACCATTAATATCGAAAGAAAGTGTAGAAAACTGTGGTAAGTGCCTAGTCCAGCATCCTTAAAGCGGATGATGGTAAGCATGCAGCTGCTAGCCCAATCTACTTCATAGTACAGAGCTGAGAAATGTTTATCACAACTCCAAATATATAGTTCCATACTCAAGCCCAGGTCCAAGAAAATTCAGCATCAATAACAGAATGTTGGTAAAGAAAGGCTTCATAACCAGATACAGTGCGCCAATTCACTGCTGTATTGCTGCCTTTATTTACTGTAAAATACTATTGGCTCTTTCCATGGTTCACACTGTCATCCCTTTGCCAGTTCCCACCTTTAGCTGAACTACGGTCTGCCAGTGGTGGGCTCTGTGGGGGTGGACCTTCTGTGTGGGCAGAGCTAGTACCTAGGACTTGCAGGGGTCTAAGGATTGTCCACAGCTATCATGTAGTGTGAAATTAGGAGCATTGTTGTGAACTTATGCTGGCTCTTCTTCAAAACTGACAGTGGTGGTGGTCTACTGTGGTTACCCTGGCCCTGATGTCATCTTATAGGGAGTGTGTAGTCATTAAGTTCTTGCTGTTCGGACTGATTTTGTTGCCATCCAAGTTGCTGTGTGGTGGCACTCCATATGACCAGTGACAACCCCATGTGCCAACCCCCGTGTACAGCACCATGTGCAAGTCCACATCAGTGAGCCTGTGCTGGCTTGGCCAAGGGATCTGTTTTCACTGAGGTTTAAAAGTAAGAAGTAAAGCAGTGTGTGAATGATCCTTATTGTATTCACCTGGACCATCCCCTTCATTTCACTGTTGGATACTGGGTGAAATGGAGCAGTGGTTAGATGTGTCATGGTGTTTCTTCAACAAACAGAATAGAATTCATCGGATGTAGAATATAGGATGTTATCAGGTGCAGCGTGCGAGATGCTTTACAGTGAATTTAGTTGTTAATGAAACTATGCCTGTTGTCATCAGCATAACATACGGATACCTGGCATCTGAGCCCCCACCTCCTCTGCATGGCACACATGGGCACGCCCCCATACACACACAAAGACCCCCTTTTTAGATGACATGACATTTAGGAAGAGTGATCAAATGTTATTACAGTGTCAATAAAATGCAGTAAAAAATATGAAGTTTTTAGCTGTTATAGAGTAAAGTCTTGTAGGCTCTTAAAAAGCTGAAGGTACAAATGAAAATTGTCCATAGTTTAATAGTATGGTTAATGAAATGTGACAAACCTGTAATGTTTCTTTTTCAGGTATTACTCTCCTGACAGTAGCCCTTTTTGTGTCTGCAAGGATGGGAATATACCAAGAAACTCTATATGCTAGATATGGGAAGCACCCAAAGGAAGCTTTGTTCTATACTGTGAGTACATTTTCAAGTCAGCTGTAAAATTATGTGCAGGTGCATTGTTGTTGTTGTTGTTGTTGTCTTCAGTCCTGAGACTTGTTTGATGCAGCTCTCCATGCTACTCTATCCTGTGCAAGCTTCTTCATCTCCCAGTACCTACTGCAACCTGCATCCTTCTGAATCTGCTTAGTGTATTCATCTCTTGGTCTCTCTCTATGATTTTTACCCTCCACGCTGCCCTCCAGTGCTAAATTTGTGATCCCTTGATGCCTCAGAACATGTCCTACCAACCGATCCCTTCTTCTAGTCAAGTTATGCCACAAACTTCTCTTCTCCCCAATCCTATTCAATACTTCCTCATTAGTTATGTGATCTACCCATCTAATCTTCAGCATTCTTCTGTAGCACCACATTTCGAAAGCTTCTATTCTCTTCTTGTCCAAACTATTTATCATACATGTTTCACTTCCATACATGGATACACTCCAAACAAATACTTTCAGAAACGACTTCCTGATACATAAATCTATATTCGATGTTAACAAATTTCTCTTCTTCAGAAACGCTTTCCTTGCTATTGCCAGTCTGCATTTTATATCCTCTCTACTTCGACCATCATCAGTTACTTTGGTCCCCAAATAGCAAAACTCCTTTACTACTTTAAGTGTCTCATTTCCTAATCTAATTCCCTCAGCATCACCTGATTTAATTCGACTACATTCCATTATCCTCGTTTTGCTTTTGTTGATGTTCATCTTATATCCTCCTTTCAAGACACTATCCATTCCGTTCAACTGCTCTTCCAAGTCCTTTGCCGTTTCTGACAGAATTACAATGTCATCGGCGAACCTCAAAGTTTTTACTTCTCCATGAATTTTAATACCTACTCCAAATTTGTCTTTTGTTTCCTTTACTGCTTGCTCAATATACAGATTGAATAACATTGGGGAGAGGCTACAACCCTGTCTCACTCCTTTCCCAACCACTGCTTCCCTTTCATGCCCTTCGACTCGTATGACTGCCATCTGGTTTCTGTACAAATTGTGAATAGCCTTTCGCTCTCTGTATTTTACCCCTGCCACCGAACGATTTTACATGCGTTTTTGCGCAATGTTTATGGTAATGGTGTGAAAATTCATCATACAGGTGGTGGTGTACAATGACTTTAGCTTAAGTGACTGTAACTAGCGTACACGCCTCCCCCCCCCCCCCCCCTTGCCCCATCACACACACACACACACACACACACACACACACACACACACACACACACCACTGTTGTCTGCCACTGCCTGACTTAAATATTGTTGTCCATCCTTTTTCTCTCTTTCCTTATCCAATGTTTCCATGCTACCTATTTTTTGCTGTAGAATTTCACCACTCAGTTACAAGAAATCATTTATTTTGTGCTTGACCTTTAGTTCATTATTACTTTCCTGACCTTCACCTCATATGATAGACACTTCAGACTGATTTATCAGCACATTTTACCTCTTTTTTTTCACATTAATTTCTTTCTTTTTCTTGTGGCAACATTTACTTGAGTTCAAAGAATTTATGTAATCATCTATTTAAAAAAAGATTTATTACTCTGCTTAATTTTTAATACAACTTTACTGTAGGTTACATTGGGCATTTTAAACAGTGGGATGGCACTGAATATTCCACTGTATTATTAGCTTGCATTGCAAATTCTCCTTACAGCCAAAATGAATATTTTTAATGTGGGCACTACAGCAGATGTGGATTTTTCAAAGGACTAAATGTATGATCTTCTACCTATTCATACATATTGCGAAACAGATGAACCCACTGGAGGAATCTATGAGAAATATTCATGATACCCTTATGCTGTTCATAATGATTTACTCTCATTTTGAACTCCTGTTTAGATTCTGTCATTGGATGATGTGCATCCATGTGCCAAGACCATGGCTGTGCTCTTTTTACATTTTAAATGTGAATAATATACTTTTTTTTAGAATGGGGAAGACATGTTCAAAAGTCTTTGTGAGAACACTCTTGCTCTCATTAGCTTTGGAAAGTTACAGAAACTGGACAATATTTTTGTGATCTATCTCCTGCACTTAGCCCTTTTCTATTGACTAGCAAGTTTTCATACATTTCTTATCAATAAAATCAAATGCAAAATGCTATGATTCTGCTTGATATAGTGCGTATTGGGGTAGAAAACTACAGCTGTTGCTAAAATCACATACCTTTATTTACGAATATTTGGAAAGTAATTCTTCTGTGACAAATATCTGTGTAACACTGTGGTCCAGCATAGTTGTGAAATCAGTATGTTTAGGCTGTGATAAGCATGCAGTATGCCAACAACCAACACCAACTCCATTGTTGAGCTTCAGTGCAGCACTACGAGTCTAAATCTTTGGCACTTCAATAAGAATTTAACTTTCTGATTGGTAACGCAACTGCCAAGGAGGTTAAGAAAGCGAATGTGCACTCTGTGTGCACACTGGGTGGAGCCGTTCCTGGCATGGAACTGGTCCTTCCAGGTGCCATGATGAGCGCAAGGTGCAGCTAGCTGGCTCACATCAGTGCCAATGATGTCTGTCACTTTGGATACAAAGAGATTCTCTCTGGTTTAGAGTGGCTATCAAAAGTGATAAAGGCTGCCAGTCTTGCGAGGTGAAAGCAGAGCTCACCATTTGAAGCATAGTCGACAGGACGGATTGAACCTGTGGTACAGAGCCAAGTGGAGGGTCTAAACCGGAGTTTGATGGTTCTGCAACTGTGTAGGCTGCAGATTCCTAAACTTGCACTATAGGGTGCGGGGTTTTGGATTCTGCTAAATAGGTCAGGAGTACACTACATGCAGGAAGTGGCTACATGGGTGGCAGGGGTTGTGTGGTGTGGACTGGGCAGTTTTTAGGGTAGACGGTTTCGGGGAAATGCAGAAAGGGCTTCTGTCTCAAAGGGTGCAGGTTGAACACAGGAAGAACACAGATCTAGGAACCATTGGTACAACAGTTGTACATTGTCACAGCTGTGTTGGGAAAGTATCAGAGCTCCAAGTGCTAATGGAAAGTTCTGATCAATTGAAAGCTGGCTACAGCCAGAGATAAGTTCAGCTGAAATTTTTGTGAAGGACCTAATGGTTTTCAGAAAGGATAGCCTAAACACAGGTGACAGTAACGTGTTTGTTGCTGGTAGTAGTAGTTTATGTTGTGGCAAAATTGAAGTAGATAGTTCCTGTGAGTTAGTATGGGTAGAAGTCATTCTTGGTGACTGGAATAAAATAATAATTGGATCCTTTTACCAACCTCCCAATTCAGATAATACAATTGCTGAAAGATACAAAGAAAACTGGAGTCTAATTTCAAAAATGTACCCAACTCGTACAGTTTAATTATAGTTGGTGGTGACTTCAATTGATCCTTCATATGTTGGTAAAAATACACGTTCAAATCCAGGGGTACTCAAAAGACAAAATCCGAAATGGTGCTAAATGCATTCTCTGAAAATTATTTTGAGCAATTAGTTCACAAGCCCACTCATATGGTAAGTGGTTGTGAAACCACACTTCACCTCTTAGCAGCAAATAATCCTGAGCTAATAACAAGCATCAAAACGCACAGGGATTAGTAAATACAGTGTTGTCGTAAGAGACTGAATATCATAACTCCCAAATCATCCAAAAACAAATGAAAAATATACCTGTCCAAAAAAGCAGATAAAAATTTGCTTGGTGCCTTCCTGAGAGACAATATCCACTCCTTCCGAATTAACAGTGTAAGTGTAGACCAGATGCGGCATGAATTCAAGAACATTTATACCAAATAAAGTAAAAAATGAGCTGATCCCCCTTGGTACCCATAACAAAACTTTGTCTTAAAACTTAGCAGAAAAATCTAGAGATATTCTTGCAGTATATAAGTATTCTAGTGGCAAAACACAATGATGCCTTCTTTGCACGATAGCAATGGAAGTGCTATCTATGACAGTGCTGCTAAAACAGAGTTACAAAACAGTCTTTTGAGATTCCTTCACCAAAGAAGATGAAGTGAATACTCCAGGATTTGACTCAAGAACAGCTGCCAAAATGAGTAACTTAAAAGTAGATAACCTTAGAGTAGTGAACCAGTTGAAATCGCTTAACAAAAGTAAGACTTCCAGTTGAGGCAGTATACCAATTAGATTCCATTCAGAGTATGCTGATCCAATAGCTCCATACTTCAGTCACATACAACAGCTTTTTCGAAAAAATGATCCGTACTCAAGGACTGGAAAGTGACACAGATCTCGCCAATGTTCGAGAAAGGAATAGGAGTAAGCCACTAAATTACAGGACCATATCATTGACTTTGATGTGCAGCTGGATTTTGGAACAAGTATTGTGCTCTAACATTATGAATTACCTCAAAGAAAACCGTCTATTGACACACAGTCAATGCAGATTTAGAAAACGTCATTCTTGCGAAAAACGACTAGCTCTTTAGTCAGGTGAAGTGTTACTGCTGCTGACAAGGCATTTCAAATGGGTTCTGGTTTCTGGAAGGCTTATGACGCCATACCTCACAATCAGCCTGTAATCAAATAGCTTGCTTATGGAATATCATCTGTTATGTGACTGGATTTGTGATTTCTTGTCAGAGGTCACAGTTCATAGTAATTGATGGAAAGTTACAAAGTGAAACAAAAATGATTTCTGGCATTCCCCATGGAAATGTTGTGCACCCTCTGTTGTTTCTTACCTATATAAATGATTTATGAGACAATCTGAGCAGCTGTCTTGGGTAGTTTACAGATGATGCTGTCACTTATCATCTAGTAAAGCTATCACAAGATCGAAACAAATAGCAAAAAAATGAAGTGTGCAAATTGGCAATTGACCCTCAATAATGAAAAGTGTCAGACCATCCAGATGAAAGTAATCCATGAAATTACTGTTACATGATAAGTCAATCAAATCTAAAGGCATTAATTTCAGCTAAATACCTAGACATTCCCCCATGAACCATGGACTTTGCCGTTGGTGGGGAGGCTTGCGTGCCTCAGCGATACAGATAGCTGTACTGTAGGTACAACCACAACAGAGGGGTATCTGTTGAGAGGCCAGACAAACATTTGGTTCCTGAAGAGGGGCAGCAGCCTTTTCAGTAGTTGCAAGGGCAGCAGTCTGGATGATCGACTGAACTGGCCTTGTAACAATAACCAAAACGGCCTTGCTGTGCTGGTACTACGAACGGCTGAAAGCCTGGGGAAACTATGGCCATAATTTTTCCCGAGGGCATGCAGCTTTACTGTATGCTTAAATGATGATGGCGTCCTATTGGGTAAAATATTCCGGAGGTAAAATAGTCCCCCTTTCGGATCTCCGGGCGGGGACTACTCAAGAGGATGTCGTTATCAGGAGAAAGAAAACTGGTGTTCTACGGATCGGAGTGTGGAATGTCAGATCCCTTAATCGGACAGGTAGGTTAGAAAATTTAAAAAGGGAAATGGATAGGTTAAAGTTAGATATAGTGGGAATTAGTGAAGTTCGGTGGCAGGAGGAACATGACTTCTGTTAAGGTGACTACAGGGTTATAAACACAAAATCAAATAGCGGTAATGCAGGAATAGGTTTAATAATGAATAGGAAAATAGGAATGCTGGTAAGCTACTACAAACAGTATAGTGAACGCATTATTGTGGCCAAGATAGATACGAAGCCCACACCTACTACAGTAGTACAAGTTTATATGCCAACTAGCTCTGCAAATGACAAAGAAATTGAAGAAATGTATGGTGAAATAAAAGAAATTATTCAGATAGTGAAGGGAGATGAAAATTTAATAGTAATGGGTGACTGGAATTCGAGTGTAGGAAAAGGGAGAGAAGGAAACGTAGTAGGTGAATATGGATTGGGGCTAAGAAATGAAAGAGGAAGCCGCCTGGTAGAATTTTGCACAGAGCACAACTTAATCATAGCTAACACTTGGTTTAAGCATCATGAAAGAAGGTTGTATACATGGAAGAACCCTGGAGATACTAAAAGGTATCAGATAGATTATATAATGGTAAGACAGAGATTTAGGAACCAGGTTTTAAATTGTAAGACATTTCCAGGGGCAAATGTGGACTCTGATCACAATCTATTGGTTATGACCTGTAGATTAAAACTGAAGAAACTGCAAAAATGTGGGAATTTAAGAAGATGGGACCTGGATAAACTGAAAGAGCCAGAGGTTGTACAGAGTTTCAGGGAGAGGATAAGGGAACAATTGACAGGAATGGGGGAAAGAAATACAGTAGAAGAAGAATGGGTAGCTTTGAGGGATGAAGTAGTGAAGGCAGCAGAGGATCAAGTAGGTAAAAAGACGAGGACTAGTAGAAATCCTTGGGTAACAGAAGAAATATTGAATTTAATTGATGAAAGGAGAAAATATAAAAATGCAGTAAATGAAGCAGGCAAAAAGGAATACAAACGTCTCAAAAATGAGATCGACAGGAAGTGCAAAATGGCTAAGCAGGGATGGCTAGAGGACAAATGTAAGGATGTAGAGGCATATCTCACTAGGGGTAAGATAGATACTGCCTACAGGAAAATTAAAGAGACATTTGGAGATAAGAGAACCACTTGTATGAATATCAAGAGCTCAGAGGGAAACCCAGTTCTAAGCAAAGAAGTGAAAGCAGAAAGGTAGAAGGAGTATATAGAGGATTTATACAAGGACGATGTACTTGAGGACAATATTATGGAAATGGAAGAGGATGTAGATGAAGATGAAATGGGAGATACGATACTGCGTGAAGAGTTTGACAGAGCACTTAAAGACCTGAGTCAAAACAAGGTCCCCCGGAGTAGACAACATTCCATTGGAACTACTGACGGCCTTGGGAGAGCCAGTCATGCCAAAACTCTACCATCTGGTGAGCAAGATGTATAAAACAGGCGAAACACCCTCAGACTTCAAGAAGAATATAATAATTCCAATCCCAAAGAAAGCAGGTGTTGACAGATGTGAAAATTACCGAACAATCAGTTTAATAAGCCACAGCTGCAAAATACTAACACAAATTCTTTACTGGCGAATGGAAAGACTAGTAGAAGCCGACCTAGGGGAAGATCACTTTGGATTCCGTAGAAATACTGGAACACGTGAGGCAAAAACTGATCTTACGACTTACCTTAGAAGAAAGATTAAGGAAAGGCAAACCTATGTTTCTAGCATTTGTAGACTTAGAGAAAGCTTTTGGAAATGTTGACTGGAATACTGTCTCTCAATTCTAAAGGTGGCAGGGGCAAAATACAGGGAGCGAAAGGCTATTCACAATTTGTACAGAAACCAGATGGCAATTATAAGAGTCGAGGGACATGAAAGGGAAGTAGTGGTTGGGAAGGGAGTGAGACAGGGTTGTAGCCTCTCCCCGATGTTATTCAATCTGTATATTGAGCAATCAGTAAAGGAAACAAAAGGAAAAATTTGGAGTAGGAATTAAAATCCATGGAGAAGAAATAAAAACTTTGAGGTTCGCCGATGACATTGTAATCCTGTCAGAGACAGCAAAGGGCCTGGAAAAGCAGCTGAACGGAATGGACAGTGTCTTGAAAGGAGGATATAAGATGAACATCAACAAAAGCAAAACTAGGATAATGGAATGTAGTCGAATTAAATCGGGTGATGCTGAGGGAATTAGATTAGGAAATGAGACACTTAAAGTAGTAAAGGAGTTTTGCTATTTGGGGAGCAAAATAACTGATGATGGTCGAAGCAGAGAGGATATATAATGTAGACTGACAATGGCAAGGAAAGCGTTTCTGAAGAAAAGAAATTTTTTAACATTGAGTATAGATTTAAGTGTCAGGAAGTCGTTTCTGGAAGTATTTGTATGGAGTGTAGCCATGTATGGAAGTGAAACGTGGACGATAACTAGTTTGGACAAGAAGAGAATAGAAGCTTTTGAAATGTGGTGCTACAGAAGAATGCTGATGATTTGATGGGTAGATCACATAACTAATGAGGAAGTATTGAATAGGATTGGGGAGAAGAGAAGTTTGTGGCACAACTTGACTAGAAGAAGGGATCGATTGGTAGGACATGTTCTGAGGCATCAAGGGATCACCAATTTAGTATTGGAGGGCAGCATGGAGGGTAAAAATCGTAGAGGGAGACCAAGAGATGAATACACCAAGCAGATTCTGAAGGATGTAGGTTGCAGTAGGTACTGGGAGATGAAGAAGCTTGCACAGGATAGAGTAGCATGGAGAGCTGCATCAAACCAGTCTCTGGACTGAAGACCACAACAACAACAACCTAGACATTACAATTTACACTACACTTGTTCATCCTATTTTGGGGTAGTGCTGGCACTGTGTGGGATCCTTACCCGATAGATTTAATGGAGTACATTGAAAAAGCTCAAAGAAGTGCAGCACGTCTTGTATTATCGAGAAATAGGGGAGAGTGTGTCATGGACATGATACAAGATTTGGGGTGGACATCATTAAAACAAAGGTGTTTCTCGTTGCGGCGGGACCTTCTCACGAAATCCCAATCACCAGCTATCTCTTCTGAATGCAAAAATATTTTGTTGATGCTGACCAACATAGGGAGAAACGAAAATCATTAAAAACAAAAACAAAAAAGGGAAATCGGAACTTGCACAGAAAGATTTGGGTGTTAGTTTCTTAAGTGCTCTGTTCGAGAGTAGAATAAATAGAGAATTATTGTGAAGGTGGTTTGATGAACCCTCATGTACTTACTTGTGATTTGTAAAGTATCCACGTAGATGTAGGTGTAGATGAACTGTAGCTACACAAGCAGCTTTCAGTAAGTAAATGAATAAATGTATAGTGCATTTTCTAACCATATATGGCAAATTGACATTCGATGTGTACTGATTAGCCAGAACAAATTTTGCAGGAGATATTAAGCACTCAGTTTGTTGTCGTGTTAAGTCAGAAATCTTTTTCGCATAAAGATTCTTTGGGAACACTTTGTGCAGTGAAGTGACACAGTTGTCAAGTGTCTTCATAAATGCACACAAAAGCTCATAAGTGTTGAATTCGAAATGTGCCACGGGTGACAGAAACCATTTAATTTCAGTTGAACGCAATACACTGAATGAAAGGAATTCTTATGACTTCATATAGGGTCCAACATATGCAGTGGAAGTGCTTTCATACGTTCATTATAAGATTTGGCATTAGATGGAAGCTCCATGTCATTGTTTTAAAGTCATCTCTCGCTATTCAAGTAGGTGGAGGAGAAAGTTTGTGATTGAAATTCCATGAGAATGTCCTGCCACAGCAAAAAACATGTTTGCTTTAATGTCTACCACCCCTGTTCGTGTATCATATCCATGACACTCTTCACCTTATTTTGTGATGATACAAAATGAGCTACTCTTCTTTGAACATTTCAATGTCCTACATCAGTCTGATCTGATGTGCATCCCACACTGCACAGCAATACTCCCAAGGAGGGCGGACAAATATAATATGAGCAGTCTCTTTAGTAAACCTATTACATTTTCTAAGTGTTTGGCCAAAAAATGACAGTCCTTGGTTTGCTTTCCCCAGAACATTATCTATGTGATCGTTTCAATTTAAGTTATTCATAATTGTAATAGCTACGTATTTAGTTGAGTTTACAGCCTTTAGATTTGTGTGATTTACCACATAACTGAAATTTAGTGGATTCTTTTTTAGTGCTCATGTGGATGACTTCACACTTTTCATTATTTAGAGTCAGTTGCCACTTTTTTTCACCATACGAAGACTGGTGACTTGTCGTGATGATAAATGACAGCATCATCTGCAAACGATCTAAGAGGGCTGCTCAGATTGTCTCCTAAATCATTTATGTAGATCAGGAACAATAGAGGATCTGCAACACTTTCTTTGGGAATGCCACATATTACTTCTCTTTTACTTTATGATATTGGGGTCATTTATTGCGTATGGACCGTTACATTTTTGAGAGGAAATCACAAATCCAGTCACACAGATGAGATAAGCACACAGTGTAATTAGAAGTCACTTATGGGGGAAATATGTTGATGGGCTTCTGGAAATCAAAAAAATTTGGAATCAATTTGACGTCCCCTGTTGATAGCACTCCATTACTTCGTGAGAATAAAAAGCTAGTTGTGTTTCACAGGAACATTGTTTTCTGAGTCCATGTTGGCTATTTGTGAATAAATTATTTTCTTCGAGGTGACTCATTATGTACGAGAACAGTATATGTTCCAAAATCCTACTGCAAATTGATGTTAGTGACATGGATCTATAATTCAGTGGATTACTCTTATTTCTTCCTTGATTATTGGTGTGACCTGTGCAACTTTCCAGTCTTTGGATACGGATCTTTCTACGAGCGAGCAGTTGTGTATGATTACTTAGTATAGAGCTATTGTATCGGCATTCTGTGAAAGGAACCTGATTGATAGACAATCTGGACTGGAAGCCTCGCCTTTCTTAAGTGTTGTAAGCTGCTTTGCTACACTGAGGATATCTACTTGATTAGAATTTTGCAATATTTACTTAATCTCCTTTTGTGAATGTGTTAGTAACTCTACTTAGTGGCATTGTCATCAATATCACAGTCATTGTTATCGCACAGTGAAGGTATTGATTGCATCTTGCCACTGGTGTACTTTACATACAACCATAATGTCTTTGAGTTTTCTGCCAGATTTTGAGACAGTTTTGTTGTGGAAACTATTAAAAGCATCTTGCATTGAAGTTTGCACTAAATTTTGTCTGTAAATCTTTGCTAATCTTGGGAATTCTGCGTTCTTTTAAATTTGGCATGCTTTTTTCATTGCTTCTACAATAGTGTTCTGACCTGCCTTGTGTAGAGTCGGGGAGGGGAGGGATCAATGCCATCTCTTATTGCTTTATTTTGTACACATCTCTTAATTGCCATTGATACTATTTCTTTGAATTTAAACCACATCTGGTCTACGCTTACATAGTCAGGTTGGAAGTTAATGGAGACTGTCTATTAGGAAGGCGTCAAGTTAATTTTTATCTGATTTTTTTTTTTTTTTTTTTTTTTTTTTTTTTAAGGGATGTGCATTACATATATTTCTGGTGGGTTTGGATATTATGGTATTCAGTCTAGCTACAACTACTTTGTGGTCACTAGTCCGGTAAAACAGATGCCATCATTTGGCATGAACTTGTCTTCATTCCATTTTTCCAGAATCAGATTGTGTCAGATCTATTTTCATAATGCATAAGGAAAACACGCACAGTGTACTGTGAAATGCCACTACACAGTCTAGCCACAATAGGATCTCAAACAAAGGAGCTCATTCATTGACATTGGTACTAGGAAATGATGTTAAATTTTGCTGGGTAGCTGGGATGGGAGTCTAGTGGAACTAGAAAACAAAGGTAGGGCCCAAAGAGGAGTATGTTGCAAAATACGCTGTGTATCTAAAAGACCACTTCTCAATGAGAAACTGAATAGGTGGATAAACAATTCTGACTGTGCCCATCCATCAAGGTGAAATCTCACTGCCAACAGAAAACAGGGTACTGTCCACTGTTGCACGGCTATCTTTCATATCACACGTCAACATCAAATTATAGACAGATTAACACTTCCTCGAGTTGTATAGGGAATATGATTTAGGTGAAATTGAGGCAAGCGTTATGAATTTAGGAAGGATGTTACACAGGTTCAACCACTTTTTGTTAACGGTAAGCAGGTTATACGTGTTTTTCATTTGTAAGCTGTCATTCATGTGCATTTATCTAGTCTTCAGTATTTTAAGTTAGCTGCTTCATGGTTGTTGTGTGTGTGAGTGTGTGTGTGTGTGTGTGTGTGTGTGTGTGAGAGAGAGAGAGAGAGAGAGAGAGAGAGAGAGAGAGAGAGAGAGAGAGAGATTTTATGTATAAAATATTTATAAACTTATGTACAGTTAACTAAAGGAAATCACAATCCATTCTTTTCTTCTTTCAGCATTTGTTACCTTTGCCAGGATTCCTAATAGTTGGCTACGATATTTATCAGCATATAATATCTGTTTTTGAAAGTGCTCCTATGGTTCTTCCAATAGTGGGTGCTATACCAAAGATGGTTGTTTATCTTGCTGGAAATGTTCTGACACAGTATCCTTCATCAAATTTGATGCATGTGAAATACTTAATTTTCTTTTATTGGTGCTGATTGTGTGTAAATTTGAGTGGAATTTATCTTAACATATCTAGGTATGTGCGGTGGTACTCATCAAATTTTGAATCTGTGTTTTCATAAAATTAGTAAGATAATGAGATGCCAGTATTAAAGCAAGGCAGTCAACACAAAAATTAAATTTACCAGGTGCCAGGTTTTAGTAATTGAGCATTGGAGGTGGCACATTCATTGTATGTTAGTTTTTCGTACTTTGAAAGTTCACCATCTGTACCTGACATTTTTAGTCTCGTTGCAATGTCTGAGTTCTGAAATCCAAAAGTGTTAAAGTAAAACACTCATCTTTTCTTAAGTGTAAAAATGTACAAATAAGGCACTTACTTATCTTAATAGCTGCAACAGTTTACATGTAAGTTGGTGGAAATCATTGGATGTGGGGGAGGGGGGGGGGGTGTATGTTCTGTTACATACCAGCCAAAGAAATTGCACTATTATTGTAATGAGTCGGGTGCTGCTCTGGAGAAGCAACACAAACCTGATCCTTGTGTTGCACTATAGTGAGTAGTGCACTGTTCCAACTTTTGTTAGTGAAGAAACATCAAGCTGGAAATTGGTTTGATCACCACAGAGTTCTATTGGAGGCCCTTGCCTTCCTCTAACCTTTGAATTGACACACCATATAGTTATAATGGAACCTACAGTTTAAAGTGGTCTTGAAACCATGATCCAATTCAACATTTTTTTGTTTTAATACATAACTTCCAGAGGTGAGATAAAAAAAGTAATCATAAGACTGACTGACGGTATGCACCTGAAAATGTGGATTTATGCAAAGCATGGTAGGCAGTTTTAATGGCTCAGCAATCCTGTAGGCAATTTCCATGTAGAAAACCTCTGCACTCCCAATACGGCGGCACTGCTGCTCTTTGAATTTCAGAATGCAGTACACCTATATCTCACCACATGTATTTTTGCCAGAGAAAGTTATCTTTTCTTATGATAAGTATGTGAGTAGTTATTTCTCTCTTCAGTCAGCAACCATGGAATGAAGTGAGGAGACACCAATTGGAATTCTGACCCGCATAGCCCCTGGTACTACAAGTTCAGTAATGTGAAAACCACCTTTAGTGTGTTCAAGCACCCTGTGCTCTAAATTATGATGCTAGGGCAGGCACAGTATGGTTTCAGTACTCTAATGACCTTTCTGACCTACTAATCCAGTGCTGCATGATCACTCATGAGACAGTTTATTACACAAGGTTAAGTCAAGTATTATCCGCAATTTAGTTACATTATTGTTTATTTTGGTAGTACTGTCATTTTACATAGATGATGCATGCTTTGTTTGTTGTTATATATTTGCAATTTTCAAGCTGCTAGGCTAGTTTCATTATCGTTGACGTGCTGTTAATCATGGCTGCTCTGCTGTCTGTTTTCACAAAAGAAGAGCAATGTTCAGCAATCCATTTTTTTTTTGTAGTCGGAAGGCATACCAGTGGCCGAAATTCATCAAAGACTCTTGGTACAGAACGAGAAAGGTGTTTTGCCACAACGGAGTGTCTATAAACGGATTGGGAAAATTCTGAAATGGTCGCACAAGTGTTACGCACGATGGAGGAGCCGGACGACCTTTTACTGCCACAAATAAAGGAACATTGAGCGTTCACCTGAAATGATTCTTGTAGACAGACGATTAACTATTGACGAAGTGGCACATCGTATGCAAATTAGTCATGTTTCTGCCTATGAAATCATCCACAACAGACTTGGATTTGATAAAGTTTGTGCAAGATGGGTCCCAAAACAACTCGCACAGTTGCATAAACAAACGCTCTTGGACATCTCGCTATCGTAACAAACAGGACAACTTCTTAGACAGGATCATTACTGGTGACAAAACATGGATCCATCATTTTGAGCTGGAGAGTAAACGGCAGAGTATGGAATGGAAAATCCAAATTCGCTGTGCAAGAAAAAGTTCAAGACCCAGCCGCCTGCAGGAAAACTGATGCTTATGGTTTTTTGGGACGTACGAGGTCCAGTACTGGAACATTATGGAGAAAGGGGCACAGCAATAGAGTGTATGTAATAGTGAGATGCTTATTGCCAGGCTAAAATGTGCAATTCAAAGCAAATACCGAGGATTGCTGTTAAAAGATGCTGTGTTGTTGCACAACAATGCCCGTCCACACACTGCTGCCCACACTGCTGAAATGCTCCATAAACTCAAATTTGAAGTACTTTATGATCCTCCATATTGTCCCGATCTTGCCCCCTTCTGACTATCACTTGTTTGGTACACTCAAAAAGGTATTAAGGGGCCATCAATTTGCCTCGGACGAAGCAGTGAAAGAGAAGGGGTGCATTCCTGGCTCGCAGCTCAACAGATAACCTTCTTTTATGAGGGCATTAGGAAGCTTGTACAACAATGGACCAAGTGCGTTGAAATGCAAGGAGACTATGTTGAAAAATGATGTTCTTGTAAGTTTTCTATTTGATTACAACAAAATTTTATAACTACTTTGCAGACTGGACATGTCATATCATCTACACATCTCACCTGTGTAATGATTTTACTCCCTTTGCACATCCACAGGGCATCAGTTTTTTTTAAATGCTTAATAATATTTTATCAACCACAGCAATGTGATAGTCTCAGTTGTCTATATGTAATCATTCAAATGTTTGTGATTTCTGGTTGCTGAACTTATAAACAAATGCAAGTGGAGTGTAAATGCTGCTAGGGAGCATGAATTAGTATTTAGAGAATCCAAAATATAATTCATTTTCTTATGCATTACAACTTAAGTGTTTCACATTATTGTGTTAAGTAAATCCTTAGCGTTTGACCAGATACATGTGCATCAGCTCAGTCTATGTCCTGACTACAGAATGCTCATCTCTTACTGTCACCCTTGTTGTAACTTTACGAAAGTTTATAAGTCTGTTATTTTCAATTATCTATTTCAAAAATGACTTCACCCTCATTCACTGGATTGGAACTATACTAGTCTTTTCAGGTACAATCATATTCACTGAAGTGGTACCAAGAATCAGAGGTGCCTTGACACCAGTTTCGAAGAAGAAAGATTAATAATAATAATAAAAAGTGGTAAAGCTGCGTAGATAAAGGTTCCAGATGAGAGAAAATGATAATTTTAAATTTTGGCATTTGTTGTGAATGACTTTAGTAGTGATGATGAAATGCTTTAACAGCTGACAGTAACTGACAAACTGTATACTATTGGATGAAAAGAAAAGGAGAACTATAAAATTGTGGAACAGAGTTGCTGGTCAGTATGTCAGTTTCTCATCCCGTGGTCGGAGTAACTAACCTGCCCTTCTTCTTCAACGTTCCACAGTCTACATCACCTCTTCAAGGGAGGAACTATTAATTCTCAAAGCTAGGTTAGTATTACGGACATGCCTCCTGACCAGCAATTTTGCTCATAATTTTAAAGTAGTCGTTTGGACAATTCGGCTTGTACTGGATTTCTTAGAAGGGTATCAACTGTTAAGAAAACTATGTATTAAATTTTTGACAAATTTCAGGGACCACAGTCATAATTTCGTACCTTTAACATTTGTAAATATTAAGTTTTACATGCAGAATTTACTAAATGTGAGATGTTTTTAGAGATCTGCTCTCTGCAGCCAGACATCAGCAGCTGGGAGCACCGTACTGTTAATATGTGGGAGGGTATTTCCAGTTCTGGTGTTTGACTTAGAATGAAGCAAAACTGCTTTAAAACTTTGGTTGTAATTGTGGAAAAGAATTCATTTTTATTTGTAACTGGGTTATTGCTGTACCAGTTTAAATTATGGAAATGCTTAAATCTCTGTATGGCAGAGTTGTCAGTTTTATTGGCATGTACTGAAGTGTACCTGCAAATGTTTCATGTAAGTTGAGATTTGAAAGATAATGTCTTAGATGCCTAATTTTATACAGATTATTTAAGTTAAGAACTCTGTGCAGTATTATGTACATGGTGTTTCTTTCCAAAGAAAATATTTTTAGGAAAGTGAGGCACGGCTTCAGGAACACTTATCATTTTGTCTTTTTTTAAATTTATTCCAGAGTTCATAGTTTGCTGATTTATATTACCTAGTAGAGTGTGCAACTAACTAGTGGTCATTGTGAATTACATGATCTCGAAGTTTTGAAAAGCATTTATGTGGTACTCTGGTTTCTAAAGTGTGTGGCCTCCCATTTCAGATGCTGGCTGTGTGTGTGTGTGTGTGTGTGTGTGTGTGTGTGTGTGTGTGTGTGTGTGTGTGTGTTAGGGTTCTTTTGTTACACTGATGTTAATGGTCAGTTTTGTAGAGCACTTTAAAATGCATAAGTACTCGCAGAACTGTTGTATATGCTTTAATATAAAGAACTTATGTTAATATGTCTGTGATGAAAGTAGAATGCAACTGAGTCTTGAGAATTTTATTTTATTTTCTGCTGTGTGTGACAAAGTGAGTTTGTTCAAGTTATTTCCTTACAGGAGGCCAGAAGAATCAGAAAAATAAAGCAATATAATATTTTCAAACTTGTAATATTTGACGTTAAGCAAAAAATATATTTATATATAATCATTAAAATAAAATTTTCATATCACTACAACATGCTATGCTGAAATTCATTTATAATAAATGCTATGTCACACAAATTGCATCTATTTCTAATGGGAAGGGGACAACGTTGAAACACATACAGTGACATATGGAAAAATTGCTCTAACAGTAGGGGGTGTGTTAAAATAACACAGAGCAATTCAGCCTAATATCAGATCACAATATTTAGCAAACCACATACACTAATTTGCCTTATAGCCTAAGGAAAAAATCCTACAATAAACACTTTCTCCTCCTTCAAAATTACATACTGTTCCATTTCGCTACTGAAGATTGGCTGTGGAGAGTGAAAATTTACATTCTGCATAACTTGACAAAGAAGTTTGGCTTAAGCCTTTCGCTGCTATGGGTGTGCATAGACGTCATACTACACCATTCCCCAGGTGCTGTGGTCATGGATACACGCACCCTTGGGTTTTCCTACATTGCTGTAGATGTCAGCATACGTCTTGAGCTGCCAACATCTTACTGCTGTGGATGAGTTACATCCACATTTTGGTGAATAAAATAAGTTTTGTGTGTTTATCAGAGTACATAAGTGCCTCGTTGCACGCTATCATTAGCAAACCACTTCATTTTTGTATCTTGAATCGCTTGAGGTATGACCACACAAATTCGCGACGCGCACTGACATGGGCTGGATATAAAACCCAGTTACTCAAGAGTGGAGCGAGATATCGTTTTGTTCTCATTTTAAATAAAATTTAGATATATGAGCTACATTTCATTTATTGCAATGTATGAGCTAAATCAACCATACACAAAGTTTACGCAGTACATTTTTATCTCTGCAAAATATTTAAAATGTTTTTCTTAATTTGATGCAGCACAGCAAGTATGAAGGATAACAAAAATATATTCAGTTCTTTATGAGCAAAGATAACACTGTAAAATCTGCAAAAACATTTTCACAAGTCTCCGAAAAATCAGGTCATAAGTATTTCATACCAGATGGAACAGCATCTATCAGCTCAGGCACCAGCATTTAGCAAGCTATACAGCCATAAAAAATAAAAAGCTACCCTCAGCACAGAATGCAGAGAGCATATTTGTAGGAGCAAATATTATTTGATCTGTAATAGGTGGTGTTGAACTCCATAAGTAAAATCTAATTTATACATGTGTTAACTGAAATAAATGGTTTCGTAACTTCAGTTAAATGATAGTGCAGAAAACACTATTGAGACGTCTCAGTGCTACAATATTGAGTGATCTTGTGAAAATAAATTTTGGCAACAAACCAAGCAGAATCTTTCCAGAGGGGGAAGGGAGGACATTGCCACACAGGAGGGTATCCTTGTAGTAACAGGTGGGAAGTGTAAACTCAGATACGGGGTATTAGTAGTAGTGGCTAAATCTGACAAAGATAAAAAGGAAAATAAAGTAAACTTATTGCAACAAAGTAGGATTTAAAAAAATAAAAGAAATGGACAGTTTTTTTTTTTTTTGTGAACTGCATCCTACGAATCTTGTAGCCGTAGTATGAGAGTGGATATTCCACAGCATCGAGTTAGTGAAGGTCTGGTATCGAGCAAGAAATACTTGTCACATATATTTAAGAAAACTTTGATACCCTTAAAATTTTGAGTGATTTTACAAATTAAGAAATATGTACATAAATATGTAACCAAAATTGATGAAATATGTAATGAAACAATGTTACATAAAATCCAAAATTTTATATTTTTTCTAGAAAACGTAAGTTTACAGGTAGGCTAGTCAAAATATATACATTAATTCTTGATCAGTTCACTTCCACTACGAAGTGCTTAAGTACAAGTGCCTGCTACTCAAGCCACACTGTAAGGGGGATGCACAAGTAATTATAATTTCTTTCCAAATGTTCTGTTGCCATGCACAGTCTTCTGTCTGACAATATGTTTTTATAAATAGAGAAAAATCACTCAACATTGCATATTTATACAAAGGGATTGTGCTAGGAATAATATTTTCAGGGGCTTTTACAATTTCACCATTAAATAAGTGAGACAGAATAACAAGAATTTGAGTACAGATTGCAGTTTAGTGGAAACCGCACCACCCACTTCACCTCGTACAACACTCATTGTGTTTTAGGGCTCAAAGACAAATAGGCTCAGATGCACACACCCATGTCAGAACCATAGAACACAACGGAAGGAGAAAAAAAGGTTAAACTGCTACACATTAAGCCCAATCAACGGAAGGAAAGATAGCTAAAAACAGGGACTTGGAGAAAGGTCCATAAAATGCACTGCAGAGAACAGAGGTCATGAACTTAAGGTTAAATGTCCATTGCCATAGTGCTACAAACGATAAAAAGTAAAACACGGTCGACAAGCCCGTGTGCGTTGTGCTAAAAAATCACTGATAACTCAATACTGCAAACATAAATGAGATTGTAAATGGTTAAAAAAAAGGGGGGGGGCATTTCCATCAGGAAATGACAAACTGTCAGAGGTTGAGGGCAATGAGCTTAAAGTGGTGGGGGAACACCACTTAACAAATAGTGATGGCTAAAAAGACAGTGCTCAACACAACATAGCTAAAATGATGTCCTCATGGTGAGAGGGCTGAGAGGCCTAATTCCCCGGAGCTTGTTCCCATGAAGGGAGGACCAGTGGTGATGCCAAAGTGACACCACCTGCTAACCTGGTACAACACTGACAATGCAAACTGCATCTTCCGTTATTCCCACAGCCTCATGGAGAGGCATATTTGAAGTTTCAAGTTCCTTGATACCGCCATGAAGCGAGGTGAAGTTACTTGTGATGCATGAAATTGAACTGATCACCTTAGAACTATTGAATGCTGATAGGAATTCACTCAAAGACACTGCAGGATCAGAAGGAAAGTTCTCCATCACTGATTTCAGAGGCTCAAAGTGCTTACTGTAGAAAGTCACAAATACAATTCATGGTATCCACCTCGTTACCACTGGCTCCAGAGGCAGAGGTACAATAGGGAGCTGCTGCTTGTAGCGTTGTACATGGGAAAGACATTTCAAGAAAACTACCACTGTAGCTATCAGTATATTTGCTTCTGGGAAATGTGTAACTCACTCTGTCACTTATTGCAGCCATACATGTAACATGCACTAAGTTTGGAGAAAATATGCCAAGAATTTCCCTGCTCTCAACATATATGAAGGGGCATCTGTGTACATAAATAGGATCCTCTCTTCCTCTACACCATCTCGCCATTTAGTACCTTAAGTTCATCATTAATCAATCTAGCAATTCTGTAACTGTTTGTTGCCTCAAGGTTTACACTAAATTAAATAGGGTTTAGCTGTAGCCTCAGCGTCCAACTTGCCCACAATTAGATTAGCAGTGAAACAGCCTAAAGCATCCATTGTCTAATCAGAAGAAATACATATAGGTGATGTGTCAACATAGCAAGATTATTCTTTCGTGGAGTGAACTCATAGGGAATGTTGCACTATTTCTGGAGGAAATGTTTAAATTCAGGTACCTGTAGTTTGTTCCCTGTAACAAATACAAAACACAGTTCTTTGTAAAATCACTATTAGGCGAGGTATACTGTCCATGCAACTGTGTAAGTAGAACCTGTTTCTTTAAACAAATGTGTTGTTTATTTCTAATATGTACACTCCTGGAAATGGAAAAAAGAACACATTGACACCTGTGTGTCAGACCCACCATACTAGCTCTGGACACTGCGAGAGGGCTGTACAAGCAATGATCACACGCACGGCACAGCGGACACACCAGGAACCGTAGTGTTGGCCATCGAATGGCGCTAGCTGCGCAGCATTTGTGCACCGCCGCCATCAGTGTCAGCCAGTTTGCCGTGGCATACGGAGCTCCTACGCAGTCTTTAACACTGGTAGCATGCCGTGACAGCGTGGACGTGAACAGTATGTGCAGTTGACGGACTTTGAGCGAGGGCGTATAGTGGGCATGCGGGATGCCGGGTGGACGTACCGCCGAATTGCTCAACACGTGGGGCATGAGGTCTCCACAGTACATCGATGTTGTAGCCAGTGGTCGGCGGAAGGTGCACGTGCCCGTCGACCTGGGACCGGACCGCAGCGACGCACAGATGCACGCCAAGACCGTAGGATCCTACGCAGTGCCGTAGGGGACCGCACCGCCACTTCCCAGCAAATTAGGGACACTGTTGCTCCTGGGGTATCGGCAAGGACCATTCGAAACCGTCTCCATGAAGCTGGGCTACGGTCCCGCACACCGTTAGGCCGTCTTCCGCTCACGCCCCAACATCGTGCAGCCCGCCTCCAGTGGTGTCGCGACAGGCGTGAATGGAGGGACGAATGGAGACGTGTCATCTTCTGCGATGAGAGTCGCTTCTGCCTTGGTGCCAATGATGGTCGTATGCGTGTTTGGCGCCGTGCAGGTGAGCGCCACAATCAGGACTGCATACGACAGAGGCACACAGGGCCAACACCCGGCATCATGGTGTGGGTAGCGATCTCCTACACTGGCCGTACACCTCTGGTGATCGTCAAGGGGACACTGAATAGTGCACGGTACATCCAAACCGTCATCGAACCCATCGTTCTACCATTCGTAGACCGGCAAGGGAACTTGCTGTTCCAACAGCACAATGCACGTCCGCATGTATCCCGTGCCACCCAACGTGCTCTAGAAGGTGTAAGTCAACTACCCTGGCCAGCAAGATCTCCGGATCTGTCCCCCATTGAGCTTGTTTGGGACTGGATGAAGCGTCTTCTCACGCGGTCTGCACGTCCAGCACGAACGCTGGTCCAACTGAGGCGCTAGGTGGAAATGGCATGGCAAGCCATTCCACAGGACTACATCCAGCATCTCGACGATCGTCTCCATGGGAGAATAGCAGCCTGCATTGCAGTGAAAGGTGGATATACACTGTACTAGTGGCGACATTGTGCATGCTCTGTTGCCTGTGTCTATGTGCCTGTGGTTCTGTCAGTGTGATCATGTGATGTATCTGACCCCAGGAATGTGTCAAAGTTTCCCCTTCCTGGGACAATGAATTCCCGGTGTTCTTATTTCAATTTCCAGGAGTGTAGATTGCTTCGAAAAAGTAGATCAGTGTGAGATTTCATCATACATCCTATATGTTTATCACCAGAGTTGCCTCAGGTTCTGGAAATCAGGGAATTTCAAACACACCAGGGAAATTTGGAAAAAAAACATGAAAAAAATCTCATTTTTTTGACTCAGTAGATGAAATGGTTTGTTTACTGAGGTGTCATGCATCATCACTGGCTGGTCGCAGCTGAGTACATGCACTGTTTCCCTCCTCCTCCCTCATTCTTACTGCTTCTCCCCTTCCTACCACTCCCCTCAGCTTGCAGTCAGTGCTGCCGCCATTTCTTGATTTCTTGACACTAGCCTAGCAGCTGGTGTCAGAGAGAGAGAGAGAGAGAGAGAGAGAGAGAGAGAGAGAGAGAGAGAGAGAGAGAGTGAGTGAGTGTGTGTGTGAAGCTAGGGCAGAAAATTTGGTTGTGAGAGGGTAACTGTCTTTTCTATGAGCCTGTCTGTGGCTCACCAATCATCTTTACAGTGAGTTGCTACCTATCCTCACTATTATTGATTCTCAGAGTATTTGAACAAGTTATCTGTTGCACGGATCACCGCAGTCTCATTTCATCGACATGCTGTATGTGGCTCGTGAATAGCTGGCCACACGAATGGATTTCTGTGACGGGCCAAAACAGCAGTCCATTTCTGCAGGTATTTGCAATGGATTAGGCCTGCTGATCATGAAGCCATTCATTTCCCACCAATGTGCAGGCCCTGCCCATCGGATCTAGTCTCACTGATCAGTCCACAGGCCGGGTCCATTTGTGTGTGGCGTAATGCAGTGGATATTCGTGGTTTATCGATGGACCGAGGACTGCAGTGCCCCTTGGCAGGCCAGAGGCC
The DNA here is from genome assembly GCF_023897955.1 of Schistocerca gregaria. Classification (NCBI taxonomy): domain Eukaryota; kingdom Metazoa; phylum Arthropoda; class Insecta; order Orthoptera; family Acrididae; genus Schistocerca; species Schistocerca gregaria. The sequence continues at coordinate 485,075,697 of NC_064931.1, read as the reverse complement.
ACAGGCGATGGATTTCAGGAATTGGTTGGTTGGTTAGTTTGTTTAAAAGAGAGGGGGGGAGGGTGGAATAAGGGACCAAACTGCAAGGTTCAGTCCCTTGTTCCCAGTAAAATAATTACACAACGCAAAGAAGAAAAGAAAGGAGACATACAGCACAATAACAAGGGAAAGGAAGAACCAGAAGGACAACCAATACTATTATGGACAAGAACAGGAAAAAAAACTATAGAGTCGCTTGGAGTCTGATGAGAGATGTTTAATTATCTGACTATGGATCTGATCCCGTCCAGGAGCTGTGTCAGGACAATGTACAAGGTCACTGAGGAGCTCCCACTCTGTAAACGGGGCGTCATAGGATTCACTTTGGCGTGTAGTAAACAAGAAGACATTCTCTTCCAGCCGCCGTTTGAGAGTGCGAAAGACTGGGGGGGGGGGGGGGGGGACTCTCCAATGCAGAGGCTCGAGCACAGTGCTCGGCAATCGTATTTTCATTGGCAGATAAAACATTTATGTCAACACCAGGAACACCTGTTGGGGTCTGGTACCTAAGAACACGTTTGATCTTCGCCCAGACTAGGGAAGGTAACGTATGGCACCCAATGGTGGAGACATATCTCTCCCAACCCTCCTGCTTCCATCGTTCGATAAGTTGGCGAACAAGAGCACAGAGCCATTTAAAGGTTATGAGGTACTCCAGCGAAGGGTGCCACTGTAGAGCTCGCCAACGCTCCTTAATTACTTCAGTGACTTCTGGTGACCACCAAGGGACTGCTTTTCACTGGGGGCACCCTAAAGAGTGGGGGATCGTGTTTTCTGCCACAGAAACGATTGGTGTAGTCACCTGCTCAATCATCACATTGATGTTACCTTGTGAGGGAGATTCAACGGTGACCGGAGAGGAGAACGTTTCCCAGTGCGCCTTGTTTAAAGCCTATCTGGGCAGGCATCCATGGGCTTGATGCTGGGGCAGTGACAAGAAGATGGGGAACTGGTCATTACCAGACAGATTGTCATGCACTCTCCAGTGGTCAGATGGGAGAAGTCCTGGGCTGAACCAAGTAACTGCCTTGAGCCACACTGAAATGTGTGGCGGCCCCAGTATTTAAGAGCCAGAGGCCGAACTGAGACTGTAAAGTTGCGACATCTCTGCCTCGATAAGTAAGAACAGTGCCACTCCACAAGAGGTTATGGGTGTTAAAATCTCCCAAAAGTAGGAAAGGTTTAAGGAGTTGATCAATCAGTGCAGTTAATACATTCCGGGATACTACACCATCTGGAGGAAGACATATATTCCATTTCCTCTGTCTTCCTTATTCTGACAGCCACACCTTCAAGAGAGGTTTGGAGTGGCACAGGTTCACCACAGACTGAGTTAGGACATAAACGCAAACCCCACCTCACACTCGATAAGTCATTATGTTTCCTATAGCATCCCTTATAGCTGCGGAGGGCAGGGGTCCCCATTGCTGGGAGCCAGGTTTCCTGGAGGGCAATGCAGAAAGCAGGTATAAAGCTCAACAGCTGCCACAGCTCTGCCAGGCGAAAGAAAAAACCACTGCAATTACTATGGAGGATGGCGGCATTGTGAGACTAGGAAGGCATGGAACATTCAATGAGGCAGTTTACGCAATAGGGTCACCTGCTGCCACTGACTTTTTGGCTGAGCAGTCTGTATCCATTTTTTCTGAGGGTCTGGTGAGATCTAGGTCTTCAGCAGACGCCAGAATCTCCACCTCATCTGCAGATGCAAAGCTTGGAGTAGCGGCGGTGTGGATGTCGCCGCAATTCCCTTGGTCTTGGGGACCTTCATTTTGTATTTCTCTAGCTGGTCCTTGGGTTTCCCTGGTTGAGAGGGCTTCACTGATTCAGTCGCCGGCACTGAGGATGAGTGTGAAGCCCTGCAACCAGCTGCTTTTGGGCTCTTCAGTCACTGGCGGGTGTCACCTTTCCAACTAGCAGAAACCTGGGAAGGGAGTGACCCATGGGACTCCTTCCTAGCGAGAGCAGCTGAAGAAGTTGTACACTTTTCTGTCTTGGAAGTAGGGACGGATGTCCCCGATGGCTGGAGGGGTGTTGCTCCTGAAGTATCTGGTGCAGGAGCAACAGGGAGCGAAGTGCAGGTGTAGTCTTCTGGCTCTGAGAAGTGACTGTGGTTGGCGGAGCTGATGAGGCAAGAACTGTTGTAGTGGCGGCATAAGATGGTGTCATGTGTGCAGGATGTAGGGGTTCAAATTTCCTCTTAGCCTCAGTGTAGGTCAGTCAGTCCAGGGTCTTGTACTCCATGACTTTCCTTTCTTTCTGGAGAACCCTGCAGTCTGGCGAGCAAGGCGAATGGTGCTCTCCACAGTTGACACAGATGGAAGGCGGGGCACATGGAGTATTGGGATGTGATGGGCGTCCGCAATCTCGACACATGTCTTTGTATGTACAGCAGGAAGACATGTGACCGAACTTCCAACATTAAAAGCACCGCATTGGAAGAGGGATATGGGGGTTTTACATCACAGCGGTAGACCATCACCTTGACATTCTTAGATAATGTATCACCCTAGAAGGCCAAGATGAAGGCACCGGTGGCAACCTGATTATCCCTTTGATCCCAGTGGACACGCCAAACAAAATGTGCACAGCTCATTGTCAGACTGCAAAAGAAGGTCCCTGTGAAATATGATACCTTGGACCATATTTAAGATCTTATGGGATGTGATGGTTAAAGAAACATCCCCCAGCTTGTCACAAGTGAGTAATGCCTGTGACTGGACAGAGGCTGCTGTTTCGATCAAGACAGACCCAGATCTCAATTTGGACAAGCCCTCCACCTCCGCAAAGATGTCCTCTAAATACTCAACAAAAAACTGAGGCTTCATCGTCATGAAAGATTCCCCATCAGCTCTCTAACATACAAGGTACCATGATGAATACGAGCCACTGCCATCCTTAGACTGACATTCCTCCCATGGTGTGGCCATGGAGGGAAACAATTTGGGGTCATACTTCTGTGCAATGAACTGAGCCCGTGAATGCTTAGAGACTGCTGGTGTTTGACCACCAACAAGAGATGATGTACTACGCTTCATTGCGTGTCATCGAGCCTGATGCCACCCACTGCGACCAGGGCCCCTCCCCACGGGCGCCACCCAGCCGCAGCTGGGCAGGATGGCCATTGCCGGAGGTCCTGATGCCGCAGGGGGATGGGCATCTGTCCCTTGGCATACGTGAGGAGTTAACAGCGCAGACATCAGCATAGCAATCCCTGTGTGGTCAGGGGGCTACAACCAACAGGTACAGTCATACTCAAAAGTATCCGAACGATCTGAACTGCATTTCACCTGATTCACATGCAACCGGCATAACGCGGCTGTCTAGCAGGTCCTATAATCGCTCTCCTTAGTATAGTCGTTTGACTATTGAAAATGGTTCCAACATGTCACCACTAGAAAACACTGCTCTGTATCGCAGTAACTCAAGATGTAAAGTAATACCATGATGCTACAAATATCAGGGAACACCTTATCACAGATAAGACTGTCCTTAAGGCTTGTAAGCTACATTTATTACAATAAATGACATATCTGAAAGGTTACCACTGTCATTATTACGTCAGATAGATAATGCACGTAGTAAGTTCGTCGTATTGATGGTTTCCTCTTCAAACTAACATACAGTACTTATTATTTAACACAAAATGACATTAAAAATTTAAGTTATTCACGAGCAGTTAGTTGAGAATATGTATGAACTTCAAATGACACGACGAACCGTCTCGTTCTGCATATGGACTCAAACCCATGTCAGGCAGACTAAGCAAGATTTCGTGACTGACGCAAACTAACAGTCATTCCTGATAAGGCATACAAAGAGTGATACACCTCCATTTTAGACAGTATCAGTTAACAAATATGAAGTTTAAATTACATAAGGCAAACATTTTTAACGGACGCGAATTCCTACGTAGCATCTATTGTCCCTGTTAACGAACTACGAAAGATGTTAAATATTGCTTCTTCACAAGTAACTTACTTGAAAGGCCGTGAGGCAAAGCATTGTGTTCGACATGGATTAGAACCCAGAAACTAATCGGATTGATATCGAAGCACAACCAACTGTGACATATCGGATTTTCTCGGCAGTAGCTAGATGTTTTAACTGAAATGACGAGACGAAACATTAATTTTTTCCTTCCCAGGACTCCAACCCGGCATCTGTCGCTGTTATATTCTAGAGAAAACGAACGTTAAATATGGCTTTGTTACACCAGCAGCGAGTTGTGAACTAGAAATAATATGGCGATGAGTTCAGTGCTCAGTGGGAATAGAGCCCCACACATATCGTTGTTGACTACACACAAAGAGACGTCAGCTACCGAATTTTTCTCCAACAGCAGCTCGGAATAACATCTTGAACTTAGTGATCTCGCAAATAGTTCTGTGTCCCACTAGGAGTCAAAAACGTCAGATATCGTTAGTGTTAACAACGAATGAAAAAACATTAAAAATCAAAATTATTGTCCACCAGCAGATAGGTGTTCTCATGGTAGAGCTTGATAATACATATTGAAATCTTTAGTGCCGGGCCAGGATTCGAACCCATTCACATGTAATATGCGGAGATGTTGAGGAACCTGCAGTTTTGACCAAACAACAAATTGTAGCCGAGCTGTATTGTCACGAAGGGATCAAATTCCGCGTTAAGGGCGGTCTGAGTTGCATTCTCAGTTCAGAACCAATTTTATCGACATACAGAAGCTCAGATAAATGATGGAATAAGTGTCATGTGACCATACACAGCGTTTGTTTCGTCACCAGAAATAAATAACTAGTATAAGAATGGTTACTAGTGATAGAGTTTCTACATGTCGCCACTCCAGACTTTATTGTGGTTCAACCTAACGTCTTCTTGGCAGAGAAGGAATATCATCTTTAACGTGAATTTCAGACCACACTGCCATTATATATTCTTCACTTGGTGTAGTCAGAAGAGAATGGAATCTTCCTCTCCCTATCTAAAATCATTGACAGAAGTGGGAATCGAACCAAAACCATAGATACAAAAACCTACCATCAGTCCAACAGATCAACAAACCCTCTTTTCTTTTTTCTATCGTAACGCCGTTGTGCCATACTGGTTGAGAATTCTGACACACAGGCTCCCTGTAGTAAATTGCAGCATGTTCAGTAAATTCATTTACCTGGTTGACGGAAGCGCCATGAACTAGCTGCTTCGGCTACGCAGTGCATACATTCGACCCTATTTTGTAATCACCGAAATAAAATCACGCAACTGCCACCTACACAGAACTGCCAAGTGTAAGATGCAGAAATTTAAGCAGGAAGTGTTCCTTTCCACTTGAGCTGCTCTATTGCGCTATCTGTCTGTAAAAAAAAAAAAAAAAAAAAAAAAAAAAAAAAACCCCGCAAAAGAAAAGCTGTAACTGTTTCTCTCAGAAGTCTAGACCCGGCCCTTTGCATTATCTCGCAGCGCTGTGGTATGCAGAAGTTCTGGAGGAATTGTTGTTCAGCTCTGGAGCTGTTGTAGCTATGTGTCAGCTAGTAGCGTAATGGTAAGTATCGTGCACGGTAGATAAGATGTCGCGAATTCGAGTACATTCACTGCTATATTTTTTAAAACGCAATTCTGCTGTCTGCTAAAATTATCAATCTGATGGAAGTTGTAACGTAATTTCCTTCACTTCTCAACCCAAAATAGTCGCATGTGGAGAAAGGGCTAACTTCTGTGACATTTCCTTCTTTTCAAGTTTAATAGACCACCAGCCAGCAGATGCATCTCGAAGCTTTCGTATTATGCATGGGGAGAGCACATCGTGCTCAAATACGTCAGAAAAGTATATTCTACATTAGCTGTCGTGTGGTAGTGGCATTTTATTCTTCTTCAAACATTGTTTGACAGCTTTACCTCAGAACAAGTTTTCTACATGCATGTAATCAATAAACTGCATGTGCATCGTCAGACTGTTATAAATAACATCAGAGAATTCGCATATATCATTGATGATTAATTTCTCTCTTGTGTTTACTGTTGTATTAACAACACTAAGGGAAACCTTACGAAAATTGTGCACTGTATTATAAGAAATGAAATAAAATTACCCACGATAACCTTGCGGCGAAAGTCTGTTTTAATAAAACTGAGTATCTGTACATAACCATGCCTCTATCGACACGAGTTAGTAAAATACTTCTCACTTGGATTTTGATTGGATCTGTGTTTAATTGGTATGCTGTGTCATTATCAAGAGGTATGCAAATGTGGCATTTCAGAAATATAGCTATGTATTTCTAGAAACCCAAAATTTGCTTGTCAGCAGCGGAAAGAGGAGTTACCTGTTGTGCAGCATTGTAAGTTTTTCACCATTGCACTATGAGCCGAAAGTATTTTCTTGCGATTTCCTTATTGATGTTTGATCTGACTGCATGTAGCTCTTTCATATAAGGGGTAAAAACATTCGAGTCAGTGAGACTGGAACTGTGAATCGTAACAGACGCTTTTTCACAGTCCAGCACGTTACCACAGAGCTGGTGAAGAGGTATATGTAGCTTCCTCTTACAAAGGCAATAGTGGCTAGAACTCATAAACCCCTATTTAAACGACGGGATTAGTTGCGATTTCCACTTGCAACGACTTTCCTCGGCTGAAAACCGTAAGTTTACAAACTTTTGTTACACCTCATGCGATAATAACTCTTATTATTCAGTGGAAATGTCAGGTAAAATCAAGTGAACTTCGAGGCTTAATTCCGTGCACATAGGGAAGTAACTCGTCAATCACTGAGTTGCCAAACATATGTTGCCTTTTTTTCATTTATTTTTATTTTATTATTATGGTTACTTTTTTTAATTTTAACCAGGAACAGGGTAAATGAACAAAAGATCATTATTGGTACAAACTTAAATACAACAGAAATGCCATCCTTTCGGCGAAAATAACACAAGACCTTAACTCGTATAAGGCGAGCATTTTTTTTTTTATGAACAAGGGGTGGGAAAGAAAAAAGAATAATAATACCGATGTAAGCTAAGAGGTGGGAAGCAATAGACAGTGGAGTGAGGTGAAAACCAGAGTGTCCTGGTATAGTGCATAAAAGAAAGGAGGCGCGTGTCTATGCGCCGACTCCACTGTTGGTTAGTTTATAGAAAGTGGCGCGGGGAGTCTCAGATGTCAGCACGTGGGGGGGAGAGGGGGGGGAGGGTGCTGTCGGCGTGTGGCACCATCTAACTGAGCGGGGGTGACGTAAAGATCGCATGTAGGTAATTGGCGAAGAAGGCGCAGTAGCGCGGTCGGTGCTCGATTTCACTGTGGGCGGTTTGTAAGTACTGTTAGAAATCAAGGTGTGATTTGTTGCCACCATTATACATGTAGGTGATCGTCCATCCCTTGACCCATACAACCGCATGATTTTTGGTGGCGGGGAAATAAGTAGACTCAGGGTGGATAAAAGTCCATGGGTCAATCGAGTCCGCCGGAACGCGGAGGTAACAGACAACGAACAGCCGGGCTAGTTTCCAGACGTCACTGGTGGCAGCACAAGTCAGTTGATAGACATCGTCATCCACGAGGTGGCAAATGGAACAAAGTGGAGAGTTCGTTAATCCGATGGCGTGAAGACGATGATTTGTGGCGAATTTTTCATTTGCGACTTGGTACCATGTTGCCCGGACTTTGGAGGGAAGAAAAGGCTGGTGGATATTACGCCAAACCGTGGACCACCGCTTGGACGGATGTCTCAGTTCGATATTGTTGCTGAATATGGAACGAAGCAGTGGGGTGTAAAAATCTTTAGGTCGAGGAGAACGCGTGGTCGCTTAGTATGTGCGAGCATAACTGAAGTAGACGATGAAATCAGAAATGTGCGTCAGATGGTGCTTGATGTGTCCGCCTGGTACTGGTGGTGTTATGGTCGCGGGCACAAGAATTTCCAGCAAGCTCCGCGTAAGGGAGGTGTCCCCCGTGTCACTGCTTGTGCATGGTGGACGCCGCTTGGAGTCGCACATTGACAAGGCCGAGGCCTCCCGCTCGCGGGTGAAGGGTGAGCGTGTCGTAGCGGACCTTAAAGAGCGTACCGACGGTAAGAAAGTATCCGAAGGCAGCCTGGAGGCTGCGTCCAATTGTTGATGGCAGCGGGATGACCTGTGCGATGTGGACCATTCTGGACGCCACATGTTGATTGAGGTATTGAACACGTTGTAAAGAATCGAGTCGTCGGAGAAGATTTTGTCGCACCGTCGTGCGGATAGTTTGGAGTGCACGCCGAAAATTGATGGCAGTGGAGCGGTGCACGGTGGAGGTGAACATGATACCAAGGTATCGTTGTTTTTGTACACACGGGAGAGGTGTAAGTCGTCGTGTGAGAGGCCGCGTCCAATGGGCATCGCCGCGGATTTAGCCACATTCATGTTACTGCCCGCTGCTGTGCAGTATTTTGATATCAAATCAAGTACCGTGTGTGTTTCACTCCGTGAGCAGATCAAGAGGAGGAGGTCGTCCGCATACGCACGACATCGAAAACTGTGCTGTCGCAAAGTGAGACCAGAAAGGTGGCTCGTCAGACTCCCGATGAGTGGCTTCAGGCTTATGGCATAGAGTATGGTCGAAAGTGGACAGCCTTGCCGTACGGAATGCCGGATCGCCACTGATCCCGCCAAACAGCCGTTAACCTGAATCAGCGATTCGGCGGTGCCGTACAGGCGCCGGATAACGTCGATAAACACTGGTGGAAAAGCCATGCGGTTCATCACTGAGAACAGAAAAAGGTGCCGCACTTTGTCGAATGCGCTGTCAAAATCAATGGCAACCACTGCACCGCGGAGTCTGCACGCCACTGCCAGTGCAATTAAATCGCGACATTCTCCTGTGGCCGTTTGTATATTAACTGAGCCGCCCGGAGTTGTCTGTTCCGGGGATAGAATGCTAGGCAGGACCTTGCGGCATCGCGTTGCCAGTAGGAGAGTAAAAAATTTGAAAGTCTGCGTTAAGCAGAGTCAGGGGACGGTAATGTGCTGTCGTCACACCTGGTATCGGTTTGTGGATGGGTACAATAATTCCCGTGACGAAGGACGGCGGTACGGCGTTCCCCATCGTCAGCAATTCATGAAACATCGTTGTCCACCGTAACGCCATGAGTGTGAGGAATGCGCGATAAAATTCGAATGGCAATCCGTCGACACCAGGTGACTTATTCAGAGCGCCTTTTTTGATTGCATCGTGGACTTCGTCACGCGTAATTGGTTCCATCAGCTCGTCCGTTTCGTCGCTGGAGAGGGTGCGAGTTACGTGTGGCAACACAGACTCTTCAGCGTGGTTGTCGGTAGTCTCATCCTAGTACATTGTGTGGTAGTGGTCGACAAAGGCACTGACGATTTCAGTCTGGGAAGTGACGTGCTGGCCGTGACAGGTGTTGATCTCGGTGATGAGTAGTTGTCGTCGATGTTTCCTATCGGAGCCGATATGATGCTTAGTGGGATGTTCTTGTTCCGCTGAATCTTGACATCGGGTTCGCACCATAGCCCCCTGCAGTCTACGGGGTGTCAACGTTACAATTTGCACCTTAATCCTGCTGCGTTCTCTCTGGGTGTCGGGGGCGGGCGGTTGGGCGTCCAGGTCGCGGAGAACGGCGTAGAAATAGTCGGTAGTGTGCCGGCGCCACGTAGCAATTTCCTTTCCATACTGAATCAAAGTACGTCGAATGGCAGGTTTGGTACATTCCAGCCACCAGGTCAAAGTCGTGCAGTATTTAGGTAAGCGACGTTCACAGGTGGCTCATGTCTCGATAACACGTTGAAGACATTCGGGATCATGAAGATGGGTGGCGCTTAGGTTCCACGGTACACGACTACGCCAGACCACTTGCTTGGGGAAGAGAATGTTGCAGATGTAAGCACAGTGGTCCGAAAAGGCCAGGGGCCAAAGTTCTGCACCTTGTACTGCAGGTGTGAGTTCCCGAGAGACGTAAATTCTATCAAGGCGACTCGCGGAGTGACTCGTCTGGTAAGTACATCCAGGCGCATCGCCGTGCTGGACTTCCCAAGTGTCGCGGAGCAACAGATCTCGGACGACAAGACGCAGTTCTTGACAGGTGTTGTAGTGGGGCACTTGATCTTTAGGGTGCAAGACACAATTAAAATCACCCCCAAGCAAGTAATGGTCGCAGCATCCAAGAAACAAAGGAGCGATGTCTTCTGAATAGAAGAGTGCCTGTCGCGTCTGCGGGTGGAGCCTGACGAAGCCTAAATGTTGACAATACGCTTCCCCATCACGGTGACGGCCATGCCTCTGGAAGATGGAAGGTATGTGATATCGGCCACTGGAATGCCTTCTCTGGCGGAGATGGCTACGCCGCGTCCCAGGTGGTCACCAGGAGAAGGATAAGAGCTATATCACGCGACGTCTGGAAGTGTGGCCAAGTGTACTTCCTGCAGTTGTGCGATATCGACGTCCGACGCCCATATCATCTCTCGCGGCAGTTGAAGTTTCACAGGTGAGCTAATGGTGTTAGTGTTGATCGTCGCTATCCAGTAGGTTTGGAGCCGTACCCCGCCGTGGAGGGTAATTCCACCGGCGGAGGATGAAGAGGGGCGAGGCAAAGGCAAGTCGTGCCGTACACCACCTGACGGCGTTATCAGCGGCGTTATCAGCGGCGTAACGATGCTGCCGTCTGGGGTAACTCTGTCCCCAGCGTGTGATCCGGGTCCTCATCGGCGTCCTCACTCCACACCATTGAAGGCGCTGTCGTTGTGATGGTCGTACGTTCCACGTCGGTCGTAGGGACGGAGGACGTCTCGGCGGCAGCCGCAACGGTGGAGTCCATTGTTTCAGGATCACCTGGGCGAGCCAGTAGAGTAGGTATCGACACAGCCACAGTCGGCGTCATGTTGTCGTCATTCGTATCGTCGTGTAGGTTGTCCGAGGCCTCGTCGGGTCGGACGGCCTCTGGAGCATCAGGGGGAGGTGATCTGTCTCGTTACGAGACCGTACGGCGCCTCCTCTTGCGTCTCTTAGGTGAACGTTGTTTGCGGGTTCGTCCCTCCGTGTCGGAAGACGGAAGGCAGTGGCATCGCTCTGAGAGGAAGGCCGTCGCGGGAACGTCAAGTGAAGGGGCGTCCATATGATCGGGCGTCCATATGATCGGGCGGGTGGGGGTCGGAAGTCGTCGCCGTTGGTAGTGGCGCCGGAGTAGCGTCAGGCTTTGAGCGCGACCTGTCGGCCCCGGCGGTATCCGTAGCAGCAGGTAGGGTCACCGGTACATGGTCCGACGGGCGGCGGCCGGTGGGAGGAGAAGAGAGCGCCGATGCGTAGGTGATCGGTAAAACCTTCGTCGGAGCCGGAGGTGCCACGGTAGCGGCTGGCAATTGGGTGATTCGTCGCTGAAGACACTCAGATCTGCAGTGTCCTTCTTTGCCGCACCCGGAACAGGTCTTGGCTTGGCCGTCGTATATGACAACCGCGCGGCACCCGCTAATTTGCAGGTAAGATGGCACGTGGCTATGGAGATCGATGGTGATCTGCGTACATCGTTAAGAACGGGATACGTTTGGAATTGCGCCCAGCGTTCGGCAGTGTGGCTATGTACAGTGCCATAGGGGCGGAAAGTCGCGATAACGTCTTCCGCCTGGAGCTCGAATGGGAGTTCGAAAACTCGTATGGTGCGCATTCCTAAGCAGGCATGGTCGACAATGACCACTCCGACATTGCCGTCGGCGTGGCAGAAGCGTAATCCATGGTTGGTGTCACGAAGTATTCTTTCATATACCGCCTCATTGACGACTTTGACATACACCGTACTGCTTATTATGGACAAATGGATGCCCAAGATGTCGGAAGCTGGGATCTTAGCAACGTCGCGTAGGAAGCGTTCCACTTCCAAGGCCTTTGGTCGTGCGTAGTCGTTGCAGAAGGTGAATCGTAATGTTGATTTTGTAAAACGGTTGGCCATGGTTCTAGTGCATATAAGCGACACGTAAATGACGGCCGCTCAAATGTAAACAACAGCGAGCGCGCGCGCTCCGCAGGCGGAAACAACAACACGTCCGCACTGCACGGCGGTGAAAGCCGGACTGCATCTTGTTGCCAAATCTCAGTTACAGTACCAGCAGGAAGAAGACGAACCGATGTGATCCTACAGCTGGCTGGGAAGTGACCATAGCTGGTGTTTCCACGTCGCAGCTGCTGCGGCCTGGAATACGTAATGCGTCTGATTCGCATTTCTGTACCTAGGTTTAGGGACTGGAGCGTAGTTACTTAAAAAAACTCAAAACTGACTGCAAACTCAGCATTATAAATCAGTAACTCTCATGGTTGTTTTTACTTTTCCTTCGTAAGTGTACTCATAACTAAGAAACTCATTCACAGGCGTTTTCGCGGCTCACCGGTGGTCGAGCGCAACAAACAAATAAAAATAAAAAAGAATGTGTGTGTGTGTGACACACACAGAGAGAGAGAGAGAGAGAGAGAGAGAGAGAGAGAGAGAGAGAGAGAGAGAGAGAGAGAGAGAGAGAGTGTAGAAAATTGTAGCAAAGAAATTGAATCATGGTATGTAAAGAAATCTTTCATTTAAAATGACACGTTCCACATCGTTACGAAATGTATTCATGATCTATATAACAAGAATTAATCTGATGTAATGTAGTCACATCATATTGATGACTAGCCATGAAGAGTCATGAATTACCGAAATTTTTGTCAATACCAGTAAGCAAATCTAAACTTGAAAATAATAAAAGACGATAATTTTTTGTAATAAACCGGGACTCCTATCAAGATCCTTTCACCCCTGTTAGCTAACCACGAAAGATGTCTGATATACCTCCATTCTGATGTAACAAAGTGTGTATGCATTTGAAGATGAAGTGCAAGACGTGAAGTTCTGTGACGGAGATACGAACAAAACACGTAATCGGATTGTTAACTAAGAAAAGTCAAATGTTACGTATCGGTTTTTCTTACGAGTTGCTAGGTGTTTGAATCTAAATTAAGGATACAAACTTTTGTGCCTAAGCGACAATCGAAATGCACACCTACCGTGCATCCACGAATATACGAGGACTGTCCAGAAAGTAAGTTACGATCGGTCGCGAAACGGAAACCACAGTGAAAACCAAAAATATTTTATGTGTAACAGTTAGGTACACCTTCCACCTACTTCTCTACATAGTCGCCGCTCCAACTTCGAGTTTTGTCATAGTGTTGTATCAACTTTCCAATATCCTCGTCATAGAAAGCGGCCGCCTGTGCTTTCGGCCAGGTCTGCAGCTCGTTGTCTGTCGAAAAATTTTGTCTTCATGGCCAGTGGTTTTTGTGAGCAGAAATGAGACTCAGGGGGAGCCAATTACGGACTGTATTGTGGGTGATCAAACACTTCTCATCGGAAACGCTGCAGGAGTGTCTTCATTACCCCTGCAGTGTGCGACCGAGAATTGGCTTGAAGAAGGAACTGTTCGACAGTTGTGTTATGTGGGCTGCATGACACAGGCGAAATCTCTAACCGGGCCCTCATGCTTGGCGGGAAACGCTATTGCCTACGCATCTTTACGTGCTCACTGTTCACTCAAAACTGAAAAGAGCGTCGCCACACGATTGTCGGGCATACTAGAGACACTGGCCAACCCATATGTGCGAAGCTTTACAGGATTTTCCCAGTGGTTTCCATTTCGCGACCGATCGTAACTTACTTTCTGGACAGCCCTCGTAGCTTAAGTATCAGTTGCTTTCCCACCAACAGTAAGATGTGTGCTTGTTTGACCAGAAATAACGACAACTATTGCGATTGTTGGCAAGACATGAACAGACATTAAAAATGCACGTTAATTTTCACTAGCCGGTGGGTGTGTACTTGATAGGAAAAGTGAAAACAACTATGAGATTTACTAACTTATGATGCTGAGTTTGCAGTCAATTCTGTGTTTTTTTTTTTAGTAACTACGCTGCAGTCCCTAAACATAGTTACAGAAATGCGAATCAGACGCATTACGTATTCCAGGCCGTAGCAGTTGCGACGTGGAGACACCAGCTACGGTCATTTCCCAGACCGCTGTAGGATCACATCGGTTCGTCTACTTCCTGCTGGTACTGTAACTGAGATTTGGCAGCAAGGCAACGTATGTTTGGCAACTCTGTGATTGAGGAGTTACTTCCCTATGTGCACGGAATTAAGCCTCGAAGTTCACTTGATTTTACCTGACATTTCCACTGAATAATAAGAGTTATTATCGCATGAGGTGTAACAAAAGTTTGTAAACTTACGGTTTTCAGCCCAGGAAAGTCGTTGCAGGTGGAAATCGCAACTAATCTCGTCGTTTAAATAGGGGTTTATGAGTTCTAACCACTATTGCCCTCGTAAGAGGAAGCTACATATACCTCTTCGCCAGCTCTGTGGTAACGTGCTGGACTGTGAAAAAGCGTCTGTTACGATTCACAGTTCCAGTCTCACTGACTCGAATGTTTTTACCCCTTATATGAAAGAGCTACAAGCAGTCAGATAAAACATCAATAAGGAAATCGCAAGAAAATACTTTCGGCTCATAGTGCAATGGTGAAAAACTTACAATGCTGCACAACAGGTAACTCCTCTTTCCGCTGCTGACAAGCAAATTTTGGGTTTCTAGAAATACATAGCTATATTTCTGAAATGCCACATTTGCATACCTCTTGATAATGACACAGCATACCAATTAAACACAGATCCAATCAAAATCCAAGTGAGAAGTATTTTACTAACTCGTGTCGATAGAGGCATGGTTGTGTACAGATACTCAGTTTTATTAAAACAGACTTTCGCCGCAAGGTTATCGTGGGTAATTTTATTTCATTTCTTATAATACAGTGCACAATTTTCGTAAGGTTTCCCTTAGTGTTGTTAATACAACAGTAAACACAAGAGAGAAATTAATCATCAATGATATATGCGAATTCTCTGATGTTATTTATAACAGTCTGACGATGCACATGCAGTTTATTGATTACATGCATGTAGAAAACTTGTTCTGAGGTAAAGCTGTCAAACAATGTTTGAAGAAGAATAAAATGCCACTACCACACGACAGCTAATGTAGAATATACTTTTCTGACGTATTTGAGCACGATGTGCTCTCCCCATGCATAATACGAAAGCTTCGAGATGCATCTGCTGGCTGGTGGTCTAATAAACTTGAAAAGAAGGAAATGTCACAGAAGTTAGCCCTTTCTCCACGTGCGACTATTTTGGGTTGAGAAGTGAAGGAAATTACGTTACAACTTCCATCAGATTGATAATTTTAGCAGACAGCAGAATTGCGTTTTAAAAAATATAGCAGTGAATGTACTCGAATTCGCGACATCTTATCTACCGTGCACGATACTTACCATTACGCTACTAGCTGACACATAGCTACAACAGCTCCAGAGCTGAACAACAATTCCTCCAGAACTTCTGCATACCACAGCGCTGCGAGATAATGCAAAGGGCCGGGTCTAGACTTCTGAGAGAAACAGTTACAGCTTTTCTTTTGCGGGGTTTTTTTTTTTTTTTTTTTTTTTTTTTACAGACAGATAGCGCAATAGAGCAGCTCAAGTGGAAAGGAACACTTCCTGCTTAAATTTCTGCATCTTACACTTGGCAGTTCTGTGTAGGTGGCAGTTGCGTGATTTTATTTCGGTGATTACAAAATAGGGTCGAATGTATGCACTGCGTAGCCGAAGCAGCTAGTTCATGGCGCTTCCGTCAACCAGGTAAATGAATTTACTGAACATGCTGCAATTTACTACAGGGAGCCTGTGTGTCAGAATTCTCAACCAGTATGGCACAACGGCGTTACGATAGAAAAAAGAAAAGAGGGTTTGTTGATCTGTTGGACTGATGGTAGGTTTTTGTATCTATGGTTTGGGTTCGATTCCCACTTCTGTCAATGATTTTAGATAGGGAGAGGAAGATTCCATTCTCTTCTGACTACACCAAGTGAAGAATATATAATGGCAGTGTGGTCTGAAATTCACATTAAAGATGATATTCCTTCTCTGCCAAGAAGACGTTAGGTTGAACCACAACAAAGTCTGGAGTGGCGACATGTAGAAACTCTATCACTAGTAATCATTCTTATACTAGTTATTTATTTCTCGTGACGAAACAAACGCTGTGTATGGTCACATGACACTTATTCCATCATTTGTCTGAGCTTCTGCATGTCGATAAAATTGGTTCTGAACTGAGAATGCAACTCAGACCGCCCTTAACGCGGAATTTGATCCCTTTGTGACAATACAGCTCGGCTACAATTTGTTGTTCGATCAAAACTGCAGGTTCCTCAACATCTCCGCATATTACATGTGAATGGGTTCGAATCCTGGCCCGGCACTAAAGATTTCAATATGTATTATCAAGCTCTACCATGAGAACACCTATCTGCTGGTGGACAATCATTTTGATTTTTTAATGTTTCTTCATTCGTTGTTAACACTAACGATATCTGACGCTTTTGACTCCTAGTGGGACACAGAACTATTTGCGAGATCACTAAGTTCAAGATGTTAATCCGAGCTGCTGGTGTAGAACAATTCGGTAGCTGACGTCTCTTTCTGTGTAGTCAACAACGATGTGTGTGGGGCTCTATTCCCACTGAGCACTGAACTCATCGTCATATTATTTCTAGTTCGCAACTCGCTGCTGGTGTAACAAACCCATATTTAACGTTCGTTTTCTCTAGAATATAACAGCGACAGATGCCGGGTTGGAGTCCTGGGAAGGAAAAAAATTAATGTTTCGTCTCGTCATTTCAGTTAAAACATCTAGCTACTGCCGAGAAAATCCGATATGTCACAGTTGGTTGTGCTTCGATATCAATCCGATTAGTTTCTGGGTTCGAATCCCTGTCGAACACAATGCTTTGCCTCACGGCCTTTCAAGTAAGTTACTTGTGAAGAAGCAATATTTAACATCTTTCGTAGTTCGTTAACAGGGACAATAGATGCTAGGTAGGAATTCGCGTCCGTTAAAAATGTTTGCCTTATATAATTTAAACTTCATATTTGCTAACTGATACTGTCTAAAATGGAGGTGTATCACTCTTTGTATGCCTTATCAGGAATGACAGTTTGCGTCAGTCACGATATCTTGCTTAGTCTGCCTGACATGGGTTTGAGTCCATATGCAGAACGAGACGGTTCGTCGTGTCATTTGAAGTTCATACATATTCTCAACTAACTGCTCGTGAATAACTTAAATTTTTAATGTCATTTTGTGTTAAATAATAAGTACTGTATGTTAGTTTGAAGAGGAAACCATCAATACGACGAACTTACTACGTGCATTATCTATCTGACGTAATAATGAGAGTGGTAACCTTTCAGATATGTCATTTATTGAAACTTCCTGGCAGATTACAACTGTGTGCCCAACCGAGACTCGAACTCGGGACCTTTGCCTTTCGCGGGCAAGTGCTCTACCAACTGAGGTACCGAAGCAAGACTCTCGCCCGGTACTCACAGCTTTACTTCTGCCAGTATCCCTCTCCTACCTTCCAAACTTTACAGAAGCTCTTCTGTATACTGGCAGAAGTAAAGCTGTGAGTACCGGGCGTGAGTCGTGCTTCGGTAGCTCAGTTGGCAGAGCACTTGCCCGCGAAAGGCAAAGGTCCCGAGTTCGAGTCTCGGTCGGGCACACAGTTTTAATCTGCCAGGAAGTTTCATATCAGTGCACACTCCGCTGCAGAGTGAAAATCTCATTCTGGAGATGTCATTTATTGTAATAAATGTGATCTTACAAGCCTTAAGGACAGTCTTATCTGTGATAAGGTGTTCCCTGATATTTGTAGCATCGTGGTATTACTTTACATCTTGAGTTACTGCGATACAGAGTAGTGTTTTCTAGTGGTGACATGTTGGAACCATGTTCAATAGTCAAACGACTATATTAAGGAGAGCGATTATAGGACCTGCTAGACAGCCGCGTTATGCCGGTTGCATGTGAATCAGGCGAAATGCAGTTCAGGTCGTTCGGATACTTTTGAGCACGACTGTACATAGTGGCTCCACCACAATGGACTTGCTACCGTGCTGGATTTCAGGTGCAACCAAGCAAACAAGTCCATTATCGTCGTCAGCGTAGAAAACGGTACTGCACAGCTGATGGAAAAATACACACCCAGTTGGGTGACCTCACCCAGCAGTTGGAGAATGAGCAGAAGTGCAGATCCACGTCAACTAAGGATGTGATAGGTCTCAGCGCATGATGCGCCATGTAAGGCACCCTTCCCCAATTGGCTCGCTCTTCGGGAAAATTTTGAAAAACAGAGGTCAAACCCTACAGGGACCACCATGAAGGCCGAAATGTGAGAGACACCTTTTAGTTACCTTCTATAAGAGGCAGAAATACCTTGGGCCTATTCCAACACCCCGGACCCACAGGGGGAGAATGTTCAGGAATTGGGACCATCTCATCACAAGTACATTGTGCAGTGTGGCAATTTATAGACATTTTATTTCTTTTAACACATTTTATTTCTTTTGACACATTTTGGCACTTTGAAAGCTGTATATATATTAGAAAGTATTGTGGTTTGTATGCTAAGTTCTCATATATTTCTCGATAGAAAAATCACACAATAACTGTAAAGCAACAGATATAACACAGTGGGTAATAACCGACAATAACCAACATAGTAGACCAAACCATCGCTTACAGTGTTGGTTTACACAATTCTTCCCGCCTTATACACTTTTTTTAAGAGGCCTTTTTTTCTGAGGTTATTTCTGAAATCAGTGAACGTATTTTAAATCTGCCTTGCGACTCCAAGGAAATAAGTACTTTATTTCACCAAATGTGTTTCGCTTTATTGAAATAAAATAACATCAGTGGTCTTAATGAAACACACACACCATTTGGCTTGCTTTCTCCATCTAAAAACAGTTCATTAGAAAAGATGTAGATGTTAGTACTAAAGATTTTTGCTCACTTTGGGAAACGCCATCTGCTTGCAAGTTTACTTTATAGATTTCCTCATTTACACTATTGTTTCTTATACCGAAGCTACAAAGACAGATTGTCATCTAACATCTTAACTTACCTTTGAGACTCAAAATTTTTCAGGGGAAAATCCTAAAACTTGTCTGGAAATCAGGGAAATATCAGGTAATTTCACTAGGGGGAACTTGTGGCAACTCTGATGACAAGTTTGGGAGAGAACTGTTTTACCATCAGTGGTTAAAGCACTGTCAATAGAAATACCTGTTTACAACTTTGATGACAACGAAGACGCAACTGGTGCCATGGGTAATTTAATGCAGCTGACTATTACACATTGTGAAGTTAAAATGTACCATTGTGGTCCATATCAAACTTGGGCAGTTAAACTCAAAGCTAAACAGTATTGGCGATGATGTGAGAAACACAATAATAAAACATAATTTTTTTTGTTTGTTTTCTTACTCTGTAATAAAAATGTGTGGGACTTATGAACACGTGTAACAACTCGGCAATAATATCCAAATATGTAAAATCACCGGTATGTAGTGTAATGTGAAATATGTATTATACCTCAAAATATGTAATTTAAAGCTTTGAAATAAGGATTCTTTCAGTGCGATTTGTCAACATTTTAGTTTTTCTTAAGGCAACATGTACATAAAATCCAGGTCTAGTGATTAGCATTGATAAGTTTGTGTCACAGAAGTAGAATTTTATGGAAAATTAACAGTGATGGTCACAATATAAAGGGCTCCATCTAATCAATTTGAGTTATTCATAAAAGAATTTGAGGCATTATTAAGCATGTCATCTTCCAAACAGAATCAGTCAGTACTAAATCGAGACGATAATTTAAAGTTTTTAGAGATATACAGGAATCAATTGCTATTTCATATAATGTAATGTACAATGCACACTGAAGGGGCATAAGAGGTAGTGTGGTACTGTTTCATGTCACCCCCTGTACTAAATATACAGTGGTGGTGTGCCAATGACATATCCCTTCTTCCATCACACAGTGTACGATACTCCGAAGTGATGTTTGGCAGAGATGACCAAATGTGGGATGCCATATTCATAACACGGTTCCAATGTGGCACTGCATGGTCTCAAGGATAATGAAATCTTATTACTAATTGCTAACACTTGAGAGAGTTTGCAAGTTTCAGACCTAGTTAACTTTATAACATAGTTTAACGCAATAAAATCAGTTCCTGTCAGAAATTACATTTCTTCAGATAATGGACTCAATTCTGTCAGATGAACATGTTTTTGTTACAAAGCTCACAAATGGATGTTGCTCCATAGTCATCTATGTTCACTATAAAATTACATCAGCAGACCATAACATCTACAAAAGGTATATTCTAGTTTTTGTTGTGCCTTAAGTCTTTTGTGTGTACTTTCTAAACTATCAATGCAGTTGGACAGACTGCATGGTGTACAGAAAAGGTTAGATACCTCCTCTCACTTGGGTTTTTGTCTGAATGCTGTCCTCCTCTTCCTCCTCTTAGTGTGACAACACAGAATTTTTTTGAAATTTTGTGGAAATAAATAGATTAATTGTTCATTTCCTTCACTGTCTAATATTCCATATTTCTTTTACAATTATAGTGAATGCACTCAATATTTTCATCACTGCTAAACATTTACAAGTAGTAAAAGATCCATTGCATCAATACCTTGATCATGAAGATGACATATTTGATGCTATTCATAGCATGAACACTTTGCTCCAGCGGTCTTTGCCCATTTCCTGCACACACCACGTCCTTGCCCCATCCTTTCTCTGTACACTGCACCTAACTTCTCCAATATAATTTGCAAAAAGAGTTAAGATAACCAGCAGCACTGGCATTGAAAACATTTGTAAAGATACACTGAGACCGCAAAGTCAGTGTATTTCCTACAGTTAAGGATTTATTAAGACCACTTACGGAAAAGCATAAACGTCGAGTTGTTGATAGGTGCACACAAAAAGAAAGGAAACTTGCTAGCCTTTGTGTCAAGTAGTGTGGATAGACGAAGACAGAGATAGGAGGCAGAGCGAGGGATTGAGGGTGGGCATCTAGTTGCTGGCTAGGAATGTGGGAGGGAGGGGTGGCAGATACATGGGTTAGACATGTGATGCACAATTCTCAGAGCTGGTGGGGAGTGACATACGTTGAAGGTGACATGAGGACTGAATTGGGAGGAGCTGATAGGATGTAGGAAGGGGAAACTGTTGGGTGGAGGGTGCAGAGACAGCAGAATACCAGAGATTGAGGCCAGGGTGATTAAGGGGATGAAGGATATGTTGCAAGGATATCTCCTATCTCCATAGTTCAGAGAACCTGGTGGTGGAGGGAATGATCGAGATGCCCAGGGTTGTGAAGCAGCCATTGAAACTGAGCATGTTGTGCTCAGTTCCATTTCGTGCCGTCAAAAGGTCAACTTGATTATGGCATGATGAGACATAAACAAAGCCATGATGGTGGATATGGTTCAGTTGCAGTACTCCTTTCTACCTGGTTCTTTTGAGTAGTGGGATGGTTATAGGTGTGTGAGGATATGACATGGAAAATCTTTGTGAACTACGTTTGGGGGTAGAACCTGTCTGTGAAGACCTTCGCAAGATCTTCAGCTTACAGGGCAAGGAGTTCTTGCCACTGCAGTTATGCCATACACAGGTAGCTAGTCTGTGTGGGAGAGATTTTTTGGTGTGGTTCACTCAGATGGCAGCTGTCAAAATGCAGGTACCACAGGCTGTTAGTGAGTTTCATATGGACATAGGTGTGGATGGAGCCACAGAGAGGCTAATGTCAATGTACAATGTGCAAGAAAGTCATGTTTGGTTGAGAACACCAGATGAAGTGCATAGGGGGGGGGGGGGATTGGAAGTGATTTCTGGGAGGCTAGGAAGGTTTCTTCTAGATGGCCCATAAATAGGTTGGCATAGGAAGGTGTGAAGTGGGTGCCCATGTCTGTGCTGCAGATTTGTTTGTATAACTTCCCTTCAAAGGAAAACCAGTTGAGAGACCATCTATAGTTTGTAAAGTGTATAAGGAATGAGGTGTGGATTTGGAGATGGAAGGACATTGGGAGAGGCAGTGTTTGGTAGTGGCAAGAGCATGGGTATGAGGAACGGTGGTGATGCATGTAGATCCAGATCTATCACCCACCCAATAGAAAAAAAACAGAGTCTATCCCTATGACATTCCCACTCCCAAATCCTTGTCAGAAGGGTAAACCATGGTGCAAGACATGCCTAATTTACTCACCAAGTACTTATTACTCCAGTCCTGTCAGGGGCTTATCCTATACCATCAGAGCCAAGGTCACCTGTGAAAGCTGCCATGTCATATAGCAACTCTGTTGCAAACACTGCACAGCTTTTTATGTCAGTATCTCCACTGACTAACTGTCCACCAGGGTGAATCACCTTCACCACCTGGGCTGTCTGGATCCTTTCCTCCACCACCAGCTTCTGTGAACTACACAGATAGCAGTTATCCTTGCAACACATCCTTAGTTCCCGTAATAGCCCTGGCCTGAATATCTAGCAACCTGCTGTCCTTGCACCCTTCACCCAACAGTTGCCCTTCCTCCTTCCTGTCACTGTCTCCAAATTCCAGCCCCCAAGTCCACTTCAGCATGCACCACTCTCCACAGCCTCTGACCACCATGCATATTGTGGCTAGCCTGTTTATGTCTCTCTCCTGCATTCCTTGCTGGCAAACTGGCTGCCTCCCTCCCAGCTACTAGCCACCCACCCCTAATCCCTCTCCTTGCCTCCCACTTCCCTCTCCCATTCATGGTTCTTATCTGTGGGATAAGGAAGCAGATAGCAGAAAACAACAGTCATTCACAATATGAAACAATCATACACGATTCTATTTTTGATCCTCTGTTGTTTCTTATGTCTTTTAATATCAGGGATGGTCAACAACTCCACTCATGTGTGGTGCTCCTGCAAGTGTACCAATCTCTCTCTTACACTAGTGCACACTCCCCCCCCCCCCCCCATCCCCCCATCCTCTATCAGGCGTCAATGTCAGAGTGGAAAGCTGCGAAAGCGGATCGCTCGACTTGATGTCATATTTCTCAACAACATAGATCACAAACAAAACAAATTTTTAGTATTATTTAATTATTTTTGGCTGCTGCTGCTGTTGTTTTCAGTCCTGAGACTGGTTTGATGCAGCTCTCCATGCTACTCTATCCTGTGCAAGCTTCTTCATCTCCCAGTACCTACTGCAGCCTACATCCTTCTGAACCTGCTTAGTGTATTCATCTTTTGGTCTCCCTCTACGATTTTTACCCTCCACACTGCCCTCCAGTGCTAAATTGGTGATCCCTTGATGCCTCAGAACACGTCCTACCAACTGATTTCTTCTTCTAGTCAAGTTGTGCCACAAATTCCTCTTCTCCCCAATTCTATTCAATACCTCCTCATTAGTTATGTGATCTACCCATCTAATCTTCAGCATTACTCTGTAGCACCACACTTTGAAAGCTTCTATTCTCTTCTTGTCCAAACTATTTATCATACATGTTTCACTTCCATACATGGCTACACTCCATACAAACACTTTCAGAAACGACTTCCTGACACTTAAATCAATGCTCGATGTTAACAAATTTCTCTTCTTCAGAAACACTTTCCTTGCCATTGCCAGTCTACATTTTATATCCTCTCTACTTTGACCATCATCAGTTGTTTTGCTCCCCAAATAGCAAAACTCCTTTACTACTTTAAGTGCCTCATTTCCTAATCTAATTCCCTAAGCATCACCCGACTTAATTTGACTACATTCCATTAGCCTCGTTTTGCTTTTGTTGATGTTCATCATTCTGTTCAACTGTTCTTCCAAGTCCTTTGCTGTCTCTGACAGAATTACAATGTCATTGGTGAACCTCCAAGTTTTTATTTCCTCTCCATGGATTTTAATACCTACTCCAAACTTTTCTTTTGTTTCCTTTATTGCTTGCTCAATATACAGATTGAATAACATTGGGGAGAGGCTACAACCCTGTCTCACTCCCTTCCCAACCATTGCTTCCCTTTCATACCCCTCGACTCGTATGACTGCCATCTGGTTTCTGTTAAAATTGTAAATAGCCTTTCGCTCCCTGTGTTTTACCCCTGCCACCTTCAGAATTTGAAAGAGAGTATTCCAGTCAACACTGTCAAAAGCTTTCTCTCAATCTACAAATGCTAGAAAATTAGGTTTGCTTTTCCTTAATCTTTCTTCTAAGATAAGTCGTAGGGTCAGTATTGCCTCACGTGTTCCAGCATTTCTATGGAATCCAAACTTATATTCCACGAGGTTGGCTTCTACCAGTTCTTCCATTTGTCAGTAAAGAATTCGCATTAGTATTTTGCAGCTGTGGCTTATTAAACTGATAGTTCGGTAATTTTCACATCTGTCAACACCTGCTTTCTTTGGGATTGGAATTATTATATTCTTCTTGAAGTCTGAGGGAATTTCACCTGTCTCATACATCTTGCTCACCAGATGGTAGAGTTTTGTCAGGACTGGCTCTCCCAAGGCTGGCTGTAGTTCTAATGGAATGTTGTCTACTCCCGAGGACTTGTTTCGACTCAGGTCTTTCAGTGTTCTGTCAACCTCTTCAAGCAGTATCATCTTCATCTACCTCCTCTTCCATATCCAAAATTGTCCTCAAGAACATCGCCGCTGTATAGACCCTCTATATACTCCTTCAACCTTTCAGCTTTCCCTTCTTTGCTTAGAACTGGGTTTCCATCTGAGCTTTTGATATTCATGCAAGTGGTTCTCTTTTCTCCAAACGTCTCTTTAATTTTCCTGTAGGCAGTATCTATCTAACCCCTTGTGAGATAAGCCTCTACATCCTTACATTTGACCTCTAGCCATCCCTGCTTAGCCATTTTGCACTTCCTGTCGATCTCATTTTTGAGATGTTTGTATTCATTTTTGCCTGCTTCACTTACTGCATTTTTGTATTTTCTCCTTTCATAAATTAAATTCAGTAGCTCTTCTGTTACCCAAGGATTTCTACTAGCCTTCGTCTTTTTACATACTTGATCCATTATTGGCAGGGCAGCCTTCATAACCAAGTGATTAGCTTCACTGTCTTTGGTGCCAAAGGACTAGGGTTTGATTTCCCATACGTACTCATACTTTTGTTTTCCTCTCTTTGAAGTAGGGAGGTCTGGTATGGGGTCCATTAAGCCCTTGTGAGGCCTAATGAGCACCTGCTGGAATAAAAAAAGCAGTGGCATCATCAGAATTCATCCACTAGTACTGCTTTGTAGGCAGCATTCGAAACAGGCCTAATCCATGAGTGGTGTTTACATTTTACAAACTGTCAGCATACAGAAAGACACAGACACAAGGGTGCCACCAAGGATTCTCTCTCTCTCTCTCTCTCTCTCTCTCTCTGTCTGTCTCTCTCTCTCTCTCTCTCTCTCTCTCTTTTTTGGGATGGGGGAGGGGGGGCTTCTCCACCTACACATTCCACTATCTAAGTAGGTCAACCCACTTAGATTAAATTAGGCATTTATGCTACACACACATGCAGAGAGAGAGAGAGAGAGAGAGAGAGAGAGAGAGAGAGAGAGAGAGAGAGAGAGAGAGAGAGAGTAGTTGTGAGTAATTGTGTATTTTCTTAAATTATGCATCACATATGAAGTTTTCTGTGCAAAAGGCACTAGATCAACATCAATTATGATGATACTTCTCATATTATGGTATCCAGTCCAGGTATGTTATTTTTGTATTTGTACCCAAATTAATTCCTGTCTTTTGTTGTCTCTACATACCTTAATCTTGTCACTCTCTGAAAGTGAATTACCGAAATTATTGCTATGTAACAGAAATTTTGCATGAAATACATCTCACACATATCGATTGTTTGTTAGTGTCATGTTCAGTTTACCCATAAATCGGTTCTAATTTAAAAAGTGAGAGTGGGGTATGGTGAATTGCACAGACTGCATTAAGTGAAATTCTGAAATAGGATTAACTTTACAAACTTCTCAATAACAGATTGAGAATATTCACAAATTTCTGGTGAAAACTAACTAGTTGAATTTTAAGAGTGCGAGCACACTCTTCTTTTGCTTATTGGTACCAGTAAAAATATTCTACAATATACATTGCTTGATCTCGCAAGCAGCAACACAACTACAGACTTGAAGTTGTTAAGAATTCCTTCAACACCCAGCAAAATGTACCATTTTAAAAATTATGTACATGTTGATGATAAACGAGCCTTTCAATCTGAACAGCTTACAATCTAGCTGTTGTTGGCCTGATAAGATATAGCTGAAAGACCTTGCTGTCGAATGTGAATTTTGTTAAGACCTCCAGTACAATGTGGCCAACAAGGACAGTTCATCATTTTTCCTTGTCTTAAATTTCAAAAGTTTCATGAAGCTGCACAGTCTCATGGGCTAAAGAAGTGGCATTGTGACATGTTGGCTTCTTCAAAAACATTTGAAGCGGTCATGGGCAAACTGGGACTGAGTGTTCATGAATGCTTAAACACAGCATATCACAATGAAGTTTAAGAAAACCGCATGAAACTTTGGTCACTTGTATCAACAATATTATTTTCACACACCACGATATATCGCTTCACAGGGAAGTTGACGATGGTTCCATGTGCAACCAATTATAAACAAGTAAATATAAATGTAAAGACAGTTCATGACAACACAAATAAATTAAAAGACATGCTTCAACCACACCATCATAATGCCTTGGCAGATTTCAGGGTCATCTTCAACAAAGCTAAAACAACTTGTGAAGAACTAGATGTTGAATTTAAATGTCCTTGAGTAATGGCATGACAGACCTACAGAGCAAATCAACCTTCTGAAGATGTAGAAGGATTTATCAGAATATCTGTCTTCACCCCATAATTAGACACTGTAAGTTCCTCTCTGAGAGATCAGTTTCCTTCTACACACAAAAAGGTATTTTTGCTTAGACAACTCCTCATTTTTATCCATTGCAGAAGACATACAGAACTTGAGGAGGTTTTTTATGGTATTTTATTCTTGAGGCTACCACTTGGTATAAAATGTTTAAGGCAAATGACATGAGTGATATAGCCTTAAATAAATCCACAGAATACTGTACACAGCGTTGATTGATCTAGCCACTCAGTTTTACTGGGCTGTGTGTGAGGCAGTCAGGATTGATCTGACTATTTGAGTGACAACATGTAGTACTGAACATTCATTTAGTACATTGTGACATTTCCAGATATGGAATTGGTGTACGATGGGAGACATGAGACTCAGTGGTCTGTGCATGCTCATTGTACAGAGGAGAAGTGTGAAGGAGAACATAGAATTCACTGACAAGATGTTGCACAATTTATACAGCAGCCTACACACTTCAAGTTTCTAGTCGCATGGTAATTGTCTCCAAAGCTTACACTGAAATAATTTCTTTAAATAATATAATAATAAAATTTTTATTTTCTCATCTTTTCCTGTGTGTATTTTCTTCCAAAACGGGTAAATGGGGAGGGGGAGGGGCTGCAAGTGCATCTCCTTGCACCCCTCTCCCAGTGCCCATGTGCACACACTTTCATAGATTTTTGTCACTCATCTTGCCACGTAATTGTGACTTATTTAGTTTCCTAATCAAAAACAGTCTTTCACACACATATGTTGATTGAAATATTAGTATCACATTTTCTACCTCATTATGGAGACATGGAAATTATTCTCTAGGAAAACAATCTAGAACTAATGGACAGTTGTAACATAATAGATTTTGTCTTTTAAATGGGAATTACATTGCATATTGACTAGTTACATCTGCAGATGTACACAGGCACTTTCAACTGATATGGAAAACAGTCTCAAAAACAGATGTTAACATTTGCAGCTTTCTCAAACATTTTTAGAAAGCTATTCGTGGAATTCTTTGAATGTCACAATGGACTGCTCAAAATTCACATTTTCTTTAAACCAATGAACTTAAGGAAATGGATGGTGTTTTTCAGATGTTGTTGCATCCACAATCCAATTTTCTTTTTAGATGCATCCACTTTGACCATTAGAAATAAATTGCTTCTCACCTTGCACTATTTTACTGAGGGCAGTCTGCAGTCAATTCTATTTAAAATGCAAGGTATACAGTCCATTCTGGATTTTCTCATTTTCATTCTTGCTTTCCTTCTTTCTTCATAAATTCAACAATAGCAAGTCTGAAACCAAAAACTTATTCCAGGCATGACCTTTGACTTAACCAATGTACTTTGGAGTAATTTATAAAGTCTCCATACTCTTCTTTCAGTTCCATTAAAAATTGTTGTACTGATGCTGTAATAATATGTATGACTTCAGAAACTTTACAATTCACACCACTATTTCCACCATATGTTCTATACCTGCATATTTAACACTGTGCTGTGTTATGTATAGAACCAGGAATCCCATACAAATCCTCTGTTGACTGTTACAATTTTTAGATTTTTTGTCACCAATTAAATCTTTAAATTCTTTCTGTATGATGTTGGAATTCCGTTTCATAGCAAATTTGTAGTACCCATCAGTTATGTGACTATGTAAAATATATTGAGAGTTCTCATCCTTGTCCTCTGTGATTCCCATTCATTTTTAAGGAATTGTGATGAAAGATCATTAAACTGCCCCCTTTAAGCAACCAGCCTTTGGACCTGTGATCTTCCTTTATACCACAAGCAAACAGTGAAGCATGAACAGCATTTAAACCATGATTCTGCTGAACTCAACAAAGTTGTGCCGGCCAAAATAACCTGCACTAAATGCTGGTAGAAAGTGTTCCATCACATTGCTAAATGAAATATCATGCTATGCTGAGAAGGACTGAGCAAAGTCGAGATGTGCTGAGTTTTGGCCTACATGTGGGCAGCACATTGTGCAATAGTCTATGTGTGTGATGGAGAATACCCTGTGCCACTATGTAGTCATTCTGTTTCATGTTTCACCCACAGAGTGAGAACAAAAACCTGTCTGTATGCAACTGTACGAGTCCATTTCCACTAATGAAACGAGTCAGGGAATACAGACATCTAAAAATTGAGATTACGGACAAAGAGAAATGCTGAGCTGTAGAAATGTGCTTAAAAATTGAGATTACGGACAAAGAGAAATGCAGAGCTGTAGAAATGTGCTTGACTATAGGGAACACAGGTGATGCCTACAGGAAAATTAAAGTGACCTTTGGTGAAAAGAGAACCTATATGAATATTAAAAGTTCATATAGCAAGCCATTATTAAGTAAAGAAGGGACTGCTGTAAGATGGATTGAATATCTAGTAGCACTACACAAGGAAAACAGGCTTTAAGACAGAAAGTGAAGAAGCAGCAGGCAAAGATGAGGTGGGAGAGGAGGAGGAGGAGGAGATTAGTGTTTAACATCCCGTCGACAACGAGGTGATTAGAGACAGAGCACAAGCTCGGGTTAGGGAAGGAAGGAGAAGGAAATCAGCAGTGCCCTTTGAAAGGGACCACCCCAGCATTTACCTGAAGCAATTTAGGGAAATCACAGAAAACCTAAATCTTGATGGACGGACATGGGTTTGAACCGTTGTCCTCCTGAATGCAAGTCCAGTGTGCTGCCACTGTGCCACCTCGCTTGGTGATGAGGTCAGAGATACGATACTGGCAGAAGAATTTGACTGAGTACTGAAAGACCTACATCAAAACAAGGTACTTGGAGTAAACAACATTCCCTCAGAATTACAGAGATCCTTGTGGGGAAACCAACCATGGCAAAACTGTCCCATCCAGTGTGAAAGATATATGATACAGGCAAAGTACCCTCAGACTTCAAGAAGAACGTAATAATTCCAGCCCTGAGAGAAACCAGTTTGGTTCTGGAGAAATATAGGAACACATAAGGCAATACTGGCCCTACTACTTATCCTAGAAGATAAGACTGAACAAAGGCAAACCTATGTTTATAGAATTTGTAGTTCATCAGAAAGCTTTTGACTGGAAGACATACTGAAATTCAGGAGGTATCACGAAAAAAATACAGGCAGTAAAGGTTATTTACAATTTGTACAGAAACCAGATTGCAGTTAAGAGGAAGTAGTTTAGAAGTGAGTGTTATGACAAAGTTCTAGCCTATCCCCATTATTATTCAATCCGTATTTCAAACAAGCTGTGAAGGAAACCAAGGAAAAATCTGGGAAGGGAATTACATTTCTGTTATATGAAATAAAAATGTTAGTGTTTGCCAGTGACATTGTAATTCTATAAGGGATGGCAAAGGATGTGGAAGAGCAGTTGAATGAAATTGATAAGGGCTCAAAACCAGGTTATAAGTTGAACATCAACAAAATTAAATAAAGGGTAGTGGAGTGTAGTTTAATTAAATTAGGTGACACAGAGGGAATTATATTAGGAAATATGGCATTAAAAGTAGTAAGAGCAAAATGACTGAGAAATGGATGAGGTAGAGAGGATATAAAATGCAGACTGGAAATAGTGAAACATTAATGATAAACACCAGACAAGAAGAGAATAGAAGCTTTTGACAATTGGTAGTGCACAAGAATGCTGATGACTAAATGCATAAATAAGGAGGAGGCAGTTGACTGAATTGGGGGAGAAGAAATTTATGGCACAAGTTGATGTAAAGAAAGGATCACTTGACACGACATCCTGAAGCATCAAGAAGTAGTCAGTTTGGTAATGCAGGCAGGTGTGGGGAAGTAGGGGTAAAACTCTAGAGGGAGACCGAGGCTTGACTATAGTAAGCGAGTTCAAATCTCATGTAGTTTGCAGTAGTTATTGGATAAACTAGGTTGGAGAACCATATAAAACCAGTCTCAGACTTAAGTCCGCAACAGCAAAAATTAATTGTACAACTCAGAATGTCTAGTTTACCTGCTCAAAGCTTCATTCTCCCAGAGAGGTTCGGGTTCCATTCTGTCTAATAGTAAAAGTTAGCTTTTTCAGTGAGGAACAATTTAGAATGGACAGTCAGTTAAATATTTATCAAGGTGCCAGCACACACTAAGGATTGGTGGGAGGTATGAATAAGAGACACTTGAGTGAATTAAAATGTCTCATATATTTAGAAATAGTGAAACTTTTTGTTAAATTATGTAACTTACTTACTGCATGAAATTTTTATAGTGTTACTGCTTAAAATATGAAACAGGTGTAAGATGCAGGTGTTTCTTGGTAGCTACTGTTAGTGGATTGGTGTCACACATTTCATAGAAAAAGGCAGAGTCAAGTGTCATTGGGTTATTTATTCTTTAATTAGTCACTGTCCAGCCTGTCTCTGCGGTATACATTCCAATCTGAGTTTAGGATTTCATTATTGTTTACATGTGGTTTCAGCCAACTTTCTGTCATTCCGCCAGGAAGGAGGTACACAGCACGTGTTGTCTGTAGCTCAACCATGCATAGACTATCAATACCGTGGTTTGATCATGTCCGCATTGTTATTTTGTGCCAGGAAGGGCTCTTAACGAGCAAAGTGTCCAGGCGTCTTGGAGTGAAACAAAGCAATGTTGTTTGAACATGGAGGAGATACAGAGAGACAGGAACTGTTGATAACATGCCTTGCTCAGGCCAGCCACGGGCTACTACTGCAGTGGATGACCGCTACCTATGGATTATGGTTCGGTGTAACCCTGACAGCAATGCCACCATGTTGAATAACGCTTTCTGTGCAGCCATAGGATGTCATGTTATGACTCAAACTGTGCACAATAGGCTGCATGACGCGCAACTTCACTCCCGACATCCATAGAAAGGTCCATCTTTGCAACCACGACATCATGCAGCATGGTACAGATGGGCCCAACAACATGCCAAATGGACTGCTCAGGATTGGCATCACATTCTCTTTACAGATGAGTGTAGCATATGCCTTCAACCAGATAATCGCTGGAGACATGTCTGGAGGCAACCTTGTCAGGCTGAATGCCTTAGACACACTGTTCAGCTAGTGCAACAAGTTGGAGGTTCCCTGCTGTCTTGGGGCGGCATTATGTAGAGCCGATGTACGCTGCAGGTGGTCCTGGAAGGTGCCGTAATGGCTGTATCATATGTGAATGCCATCTTCCAAGTGACAGTGCAACCATATCGGCAGCATATTGACAAGGCATTCGTCTTCATGGACAACAATTCGTGCCCCCATCGTACAGATCTTGTGAATGACTTCCTTCAGGATAACGACATTGCTTAACTAGCATGGCCAGCATGTTCTCCAGACATGAACCCTATCGAAAATGCCTGGGATAGATTGAAAAGGGCTGTTAATGGACAACATGATCCACAGACCATTCTCAGGGATCTGCATTGAATTGTCGTTGAGGAGTGGGACAATCTGGATCAACAGTGCCTTGATGAACTTGTGGACAGAATAACATGAACTGTACCACCACCTCTGAAGGTCTCGCTGTATAGTGGTACAATATGCGCTATGTGATCTTCATGAGCAATAAAAAGCGTGGAAGTGACGTTTATGTTTATATCTATTTCAATTTTCTGTACAGGTTCCAGAAGTCTTGGAACTGAAGTGATGCAAAACTTTTTTTGATTTGTGTAAATCATAATTAAGAGGACTTTTGCTGTTTTTATTGAAGGGTCTTGACTGCAGTTTAGTGATGGATCCAAGTTTCTCTACAGTGGGTTAATAAACGTAAGTGGAAGCAACTAAGATCAGGACCACAGAGGTTTAGTTGCTCCAAGCTAGTGCTGCTAATTGGCTGTTAGAAGGTCAACATTATAGGATTTGTGCTTCACCACAGCTCCACACCTGATCTATTCCCCATGCTTGGCACCAAGTGACTTCCTAACCTAAAGAAGAAAGATTCAACATAATTTTGTGTCTGTGAGTAGACACATGTTAGTGGAAAGAGAATCTCTCCCAGTTTTACCTCTCATTGCAGGTGCTCTATGTGATCATCATTTGTGACGCGGGTGCGGGTGGACATGCGGGTGCGGGTGGATATGCGGGTGCGGGTGGATATGCGGGTGCGGGTGGATATGTGGGTGCGGGTGGATATGTGGGTGCGGGTGGATATGTGGGTGCGGGTGGATATGTGGGTGCGGGTGGATATGTGGGTGCGGGAGGGATATGTGGGTGCTCTTGTGCGTAACAGCAACAATCCACTTTAGAAATCTGTTCATTGGGTTGCTCACCTCCATGTGTGAATGAATCCAATGTGACAATATTGAGCAGATGATGTGTGTACATGTTCTGACATGGCTGCCCCCAGTGTTACACTCTGAAACCACTCCATGGTGCATATTACAGATTAAAACTTGGAGATATCCTCTATTCACTGACACGTTTAACTTTTCTATCTTGTAGTTATGGTGCAGTTGTCTTCCGAAACCCTGGAGGAACATGGGATGCATTTCAAACGAGTTGACTTATATGTTGAAGCTCACAGCAGTGGATAGATGGCATTTTACATCAGTTACCTTGTGTCAGCTATAGCTGTTTTGCTAACATGACACTGTAAATCTGAACCATGTGAAAGTCTACATGAAAATCACAAAACTGGAGCAATTGGTAACCAGATGACAGTGACATAGACAATGGGTTTTGATAGTTTTCCACAGTGGATGCTTTGTTTTTACAGTTTGGATGCTGTATTATTTTCTCCATTGTGACAGAAGATACTCTGTAAGGAACTTTTTATCTCCTGCAGTCCTGACCCAAATGGCATTGTTATATTTGAGTAAGAACAAAGAAACATAATTGAAACTCTGAAAGGGTGACAGGCACATTAAAAAAGACTGGAAACACTGCTAAGCATTCAAACTATGTACTTGTTTAGAGCTTAATACTACAAGAGAGAGAGAGAGAAAGAGAGAGAGAGAGAGAGAGAGAGAGAGGGGGGGGGGGGGGGGGGGCACTGAATGATGACATCATCCGAACACTTAGCAATGCTTTCAGTCTTGTTTATGTGTTTATCGACTGCTCAACTATAGTGAGATGTTTTCTTTACTCCTTCCACTCATGACTTCCCATTCTCAAATTTACATAGATACTACTTCTTAGTTCAACATATTAAGGAGCTCATTACACAGTTTTGTGCATTTTCTCCATCATTTATGCCTTTCCTTTTGATATGAGATAACTTTTCATTCTTATGCAAATTAGTTCCGTTTCTTCTTGTTTGGCCATTTCTTCCCTGTTTACTTCAAGCCTCTGCCAATAAGTCTTCCTTTTACGCAGATACTGATAAGTAAATTTTTCCTTCCAAATCACTTTTTCTCTGTCTACTTTCACTAAAACACTCTTAAAATCGATTGTTGGTCTGTGTCTGTCAGTTTTGAGTCGGTTCTTTCTGTTCCTCTCATCGAAATTTTCCCAGTCATATTCAGTGTGTCTAGTGGAGATTGACACCATTAGTGCAATTGCTTCAGAAATGTTCTCTCCCATAAATTAACAACTTGTCTCATCATATCACCAGATATTTTTGCATTCCCATCTTTTTATTGTGAGCATAAATGTAATTTTGACTTTAACCTTCCCGTTACCAAGCTTTTTCACACCTCTATTATACCAAGCGGGGTATTTGGACTATCCCAAAAGAGTTTTGGATTTTATTGTAATATTTGTTCTCAGATTTCATTATTTCCATTGAATGGGTTTATTTAGTATTGAAAAACAGCTTTTCAGGTTATTAGAAGTATTTAATCAGGTCACAGATACAAATTACAATTTTTTTTTATCTTTCACTAAATTCAGTACTCAACGAACAGAAAATTAATAAAACGAAACTTCCTGGCAGATTAAAACTGTGTGCACAACCGACACTCGAACTCGGGACCTTTGCCTTTCGCGGGCAAGTGCTCTGCCATCTGAGATACCGAAGCAAGACTCACGCCCGGTACTCACAGCTTTACTTCTGCCAGTACCTTGTCTCCTACCTTCCAAACTTTACAGAACCTTCATATCAGCGCACACTCCGCTGCAGAGTGAAAATCTCATTCTGGAAACATCCCCCAGGCTGTGGCTAAGCCATGTCTCCGCAATATCCTTTCTTTCAGGAGTGCTAGTTCTGCAAGGTTCGCAGGAGAGCTTCTGTAAAGTTTGGAAGGTAGGAGATGAGGTACGGCAGAAGTAAAGCTGTGAGTACCGGGTGTGAGTCGTGCTTCGGTAGCTCACATGGTAGAGCACTTGCCCACGAAAGACAAAGGTCCCGAGTTCGAGTCTCGGTCGGGCACACAGTTTTAATCTGCCAGGAAGTTTCATATCAGCGCACACTCCGCTGCAGAGTGAAAATCTCATTCTAGAAAATTAATAATCTATGTACCTTAACAGTCACTGCAGTAAAATAACACAAGACTTTTTTTTAACTTTTCAGTTAGGTACATTTTTGCACTGTATGCGGTTCACAGTAAGAGTTTCTTCTCTGTGTATATTACAAACACGTTACACAGTTTCACACATTTTCGGATCTTTGTTTCTCTTGCAATCTTGACATCATTGTGGCATTGGTAACTTGGAACATTGGGTCTGGATCACTGCTGTAGGAATTGCAATACCACAAGCTTTCAGTGCATCTTGAACATATTTATGAAGACCATTGATATTTTAGCTCCTTCTTCCATGTTGCCTTTGCTGAGTCCAAATGCCAGTTCAGCCATGAAGAGTTTATGTCGGCTTGTTCTTCTGCCATTCAGGAAATCTTTGAGTGTAAAGAATATATGCATTCAGTGCTTCAATACCTATCATTTCCATGAAGATTCTTAGTGGCCACCATCTCATTCTTCTAACACAACTGTATTCTCTTGTCATATTGTCCCCATCACCTACAGCACCTTTGGTTTTGTTGTAGTGCAGCATGATTTCGGGTTTGTGTTCACTTTCTTCACCACTCACTTGTCTCTCATTATGCTGAGTATAGAGTAGTTTTACAGCCTTTCCCTTCTTTGGAACATAGGGAACTAGGGTCAAGTCATTTGTGAAACCAAACATTGAAGAGTGAAATTCTCTCTTTCTGTTTGGCAAGAATTCCTTCGGAATCTCTTTCTTATTGAAATGCAAGGTACCAACCAATGTCGTGTTTCGTTTTAGTAGTTCAGCAGCCAATGGAAAACTGGTGAAAAAATTATCAGTTGTTACAATATAACCATTATTCAGAAATGGTTCCATCATATCCAAAACAACTTTCTGTCCTTGATTCACTTCCCAAGTTTGTCCACCATTCCTGTGTAAATTTGGATCCGTAATAAGTAACACGTCTTCACATCAGGACAGACCCAAATTTTAATGCCATACTTGCCAGGCTTGCTCTTCATATAAGCCCTAAAAAAGCAGTTTCCTCGTTACGTTGCTAATCGTTCATCAATGGTCACGTATTCATAAGGATAGAAGTTCTTGCACAAGTTAGACTGAAATTTGTTGAACACTACCCTGATGGCTTGTAGCTTGTTCTTTGTTTTCTTCAGTTCTATGTGCTCTTGTGTCTCTGTTGTCCAATCGCAAGAATTTCAGTATAGACAAAAATCAGATTCTTGACATGGCAGCAGAAAATAATGGTTGCCGAAAGGCAACATTACCTCCCCACATATCAGAAGCAGTTGTGCTATGTCCACGAGTTCAACTAGCTCCTATTAGAATTGCTAATACAGCATAAACTTCAGTTGCATTTATATCTCTGTATGTCGTTTTGTTCAAAGAATGAGCTGCATTCCACAAAGAAATTACTCGTTTGGCTTCCCTGTTCGTTTCTTCTACAATATTGCTCATGTTTTCCGGTGAGATAAGTAATAAAAATTTCTCTGTTATTGTTTTGATTGTTGTTCCATCATTCACTGGGCCAGGTGTTAGCATTCAAAATGTTGCGACATCAACGCCGCACACCTTTTGGTGGTCCACTAGAAAATTGTAGTCCACTTCTAGTAACAAACAAATCTCCAGTGTCTGCTTCTTCTTCTTCTTCTTCTTCTTCTTCTTCTTCTTCTTCAGATGAATGTGTAGTGTCTTCTGATATTTCATCATCAGCTTCATCTGATGCTATGGTGTGGTCTTTGTCAAGAGGTTCCATATATTCATTCAGTTCATTATCAATGTCCCATTCATTTTCATTGTCACTGACATCAGAATTGTACAGAATTTCCATGATCTCTTTGCTAGAAAGTCCTTTGGACATCCTTACTTGCAGATGAAATACTGACTCATGTAAAGTCAGTACAACAGTGAATGTCAAATTCAACTCTACAATAGTAACCAGCAACAATAACAAACATTGGATCTATCGCAAAACTCAATAACTATGATGAATGAGAAATATATTTCCCAAAATCATCTTTTTCTACAAGTAAGACAATAAGACGTTTCATACCAAGTGGGGTAGTCTTGACTTGAATAACAATGATAAAGCCAAAAAAATCAGACAGTCGTGAGTGTGAATACAACGTCAATCATTTTAGTACAAAGTCATGAAACCAAAGGCATGTGGCCCTTCAGATAACATTATTGTAGGGGAAAAAAAAAAAAAAAATCAACCTGGGGTAGTCACAATACCCTGCTTGGTAATGCGAGGGTTAATCAAGATCCAACTGGTGCGTACTTCTGTGCCCCTTACTATTTCCCACCTTCATGCATTTTCGCATTTGCTTCTCTGTAAATTGCCACACAATCAGCTTATATTCTTCAAGACAAGACTGGCAGATCCCCATAGGTCTGATTTTCTTTGTAATTTGTTATCCTCAATTGGAATTCCGAAACCTGACACATTGTGCCAGCCTCTTTTTAGGTATGTGCTCTGTGTATTATCCCACTATTTCTGTATTTCCTTCTACTAAATGACCCACTGGCAGCCTAATACTCCTCTCAGTACTTTCGTAAAGGGCCTCTAACTCATCCCAAAACTCCCTTCTTGCCAACATTCATTTACTGGGGGTTGAATACTGATTAAATTATACATCTTATTTTCACAACCTTAGTGGAGAAGTGGTAATTTTTCTGACACACTTTCAAAGCCTACAAGTGAATCTGTTAAGCTCTTCACTACCTTAATTTATGTTCTCTGTTCTCTATATGCAGATGTTTTGTGATAGGCAGGCACACACACACACACACACACACACACACACACACACACTCTCTCTCTCTCTCTCTCTCTCTCTCTCTCTCTCTCTCTTTCTCTCTGTCTGTCTGTCTGTGTATGCAAATTTGAAAGTTGGGCTACAGTGTTACAGTTCTTGTTTATGTTCCTATCTTCATGGAAATACACAACTGGATATTTGAGGTAAGGCACAAAGTACCAACACGATAACATCTTATCATTAAACGTAACTTGTCCAATAAAATTTCAAAAAGCCAAGTACTGGAAAAATAAACTGGAGAACTTAGAAAGAAGCAGTCAGAAAAGCTTGTATTTCATTCTAGTTATGACTAATATTTACATAAATGAATATTTGCAACAGATGGTTCATACAATGAGGTAACAAAAGGCATGGGATAGCAATATGAACATATCCAGATGGCAGTAGTATTGCATACACAAGGTATAAAAGGGTGTTGCATTGGCAGAGCTGTCATTTGTACTCAGGTGATTCACTTGAAAAGTTTTTTGATGTGATTATGGCTGTATGATGTTAATTAAAAGAATTTGAATGCAGAGTGGTAGTTGGAGCTAAATGCATGGGACATTCCATTTGGGAAGGTGTTAAGGAGTTCAATATTCTGAGATTCACAGGGTCAAGAGTGTGCCAAGAATACCAAGTCTCAGGTGTTACCTCTCATCATGGACAACACAGTGGATGATGGTCTTCACTTAACAACTGACAGCAGCAGCGTTCGTGTAGAGATGTCAGTACTAACAGACAAGTGGCAGTGCATGAAATAACCATAGAAATCAATGTGGAATGTAGGACAAATTTATCCGTTAGGACAGTGCAGTAAAATTTGGGGTTAATGGGCTATGGTGGCAGATGACTGACGCAGGTGGCATTGCTAACAACACGAAATCACCTGAAGTGCCTCTCCTGGGCTTGTGACCATATTGGATGGTCCCTAGACAGTTGGAACACTGTGACCTGGTCAGATGAGTCCCATTTTCAGTTTGTAAGACCTGATGGTACAGTTCAGGTGTGGCACAGACCCCATAAAGCCATAAACCCAAGTTGTCAACAACGGACTGTGCAAGCTGATGTTGGCTCCATAATGGTGTGGGCTCTGTTTACATGGAATGGACTGCATCCTCTGGTCCATCTGAACCAATCATTGACTGTAAATGGTCATGTTCAGTTACTTGGAGGCCATTTGCAGCCAGCTATTCATGCACTTCATGTTCCCATACAATGATGCAATTTTTAGGGATGAAAATGCAGCAATTTACCAGGCCACAATTGTTCACAATTAATTTGAAGAACATTATGGACAATTGAAGTGAACGATTTCGCCACACAGTTTACCCAACATGATTCCATCAAACATTTATGTGGCATAATTGAGAGGTCAGCTGGTCAGTTTGTGAACAAAATCCTGCACTGACAACACTTTTGCAATTATGGATGGCTATAGAGGCGGCAAGGCTGAATATTTCTGCAGGGGACTTCCAGTGGCTTGTTCAGTACATGCCACATCCAGCTGCAGCACTGTGCTAGGCAAAAGGAGGTCCAGCATGATATAAGGAGGTCCAGCATGATATTAGGAGGTATCCCATGACTTTTGTCACCTCAGCGTATTACTACAACTATATTCCAACTAAAAAATTAGTTTTTGTTACAAGCCAAAGATTATCTGGTATGTGTTGTATCAAAGAATCAAATAAGTGGCAGCATTTGCCAGGCAATTATAAGTAGTTGGAGGTGTGACAAAAAGTCTCGAGAAAGCAGCTTGCCTCTGACAGTTATGTATGTATCATGTAACTACAGTTCATCTTTGCAACTTGATGTACCCGACATCTGATGATGGATTATCCTGACATATATAATATTAAAGTCATTCATTCTCATTCACCAGTAGATGACATTTTAGCTAGTGATTTATTCAGCATTTATACAGAAATGTTCCAATTATAATTTCAAGTAGAGTCTACAACTCAATGGCACTGATGGTACAGTTGTCAAGTGACCTTTAACTCGTGTGATTTTAACAGCTGCTTCATTCGTGTGCGGGAAGAACTAATATGCTGCGTAGTAGAGGTGCATCATGCATTATGGTCACAATGTGACAGAGCCAGACCAGGAGCATGCCAACAGACTTCAGCTCCTGCAACTTATTGTAATATCTTATAATACTCTATGTACATTCGCCAGTTCTCTCATCAATAGCTGAAGTATGGCCTACCTGTAATGTACAGAAAGTCTTGTAACAGCTCACAGTAGCATTACAAATGCCAGTAACATGAAACTACAATATTTACTTGTACCATAATTATTGATGTATGTGCTTAATTTCACAGTTTCCCAATGACTTTTTTGCGGGGGAGGGGGAAGGGGAGAAGAGGAGAAATAACAGCTTGAGAAATTCATTCTCAACTGCTATTTTTGAGAGAACAAAATAAACATTCTAGAACGAGATTTTCACTCTGCAGCACAGTGTGCACTGATATGGAACTTCCTGGCAGATTAAAACTGTGTGCTGTACCGAGACTCCAACTTGGGACATTGCTCTAGAGCATTTACCTGCAAAATGCAAAGGTCCCGAGTTCGAGTCTCAGTATGGATCACAATTTTAATCTGCCAGGAAGTTTCAAAACGTACATTAGTACAATATCTGCAGCAAGGAAAACATTTCCCATTTCACGCAGTCACACACAGCTTGATACAAACTTTGAAAGGTAGCATCATGACTTACATTTGTTACAGAAAAAAAAGAGAAATACAGTATTAATTTTCTCTGAGCACCTTTATAAAAGAAACTATGTCGAACACTAATTAAATATGAACACAGTTTATAGTCCCGTCACTGGCATTTAATCTTGTGTTTAAAAAGTGATGGCTTGAGCTCTTAATCATACAGTACTTTCCATTGTAGTAAGTTTCACTACAATACATACCTGTAGTTCATCACAGTAGTATTAACAATCCATTATTTAATCTTTCTTTCACACTGTTTCTGTATTTCAGGTACACTACTAATAATGGCAATTTTGTTTAAAGGTAAAAGTGACATATTGGGTAAAGATTAGTTGCACTTATACTTTATGGTGACTGACAATATTGCAGACTGAAATGAGGATATAAACACAACACTGATTTGAAAAAAAGATTCAGCTGTTTGTTATTTGTCCTACATTGTCACTGAGTTTATAAAACAAACAAAACTACAGAATCTTTGCAATAGTCCTATTGCATACAGCACTGAAGATTAACTTTTCATATCAAATTATTTTAGTGCACGAGTTATGAAATATCATGCAATACATAAACTGCATTTCTTTCAGTACTCATTTATTTTTCAACAAGTCAGTTTCAGAGTTCTCATAAAATGTAAAACTTTTATACAGCTGAAACATTCAACAACTAAATAATTATATTCTGTGAACATTTTCCTGTTTTGTGGGTAGTTTAATACTGAAGAATAATGACTGCACAATTGTAACTGAAGTTTTTGTAAGGAGATATTTCAGATAGCACATTAAATAAAAAGCTCGCCAGACAAAAACTGGTCACCTTCATCTTAATAATACAATGCCTACATGCAAATCAAAAACACCTGTGACTCAGTATCATATCGATGGTACATATTCCTGGACCTATAAGGTATCAATGTTCAACAAACGTGCCACAACACTCACAGGTAAGCCAGACTGCAAGGTTGCCATTCGTGATATTTGGCACATAGTTCCAAAATTTCAGATGTGCCACCACTGCTCAGTGTTCCTCGTGCCATACAGGCTTTGCCCAAAGGGAGACATGGTTTGTAACTTTCAGGTTGTTCACAATGGATGTCATATTACATAATGACAACAGCCCTCAAATGGCAATTTCGTTCACACTGCACAAAATATCAGCATCATGCCACATATCCCAGTTCTGAACAGTGAAAGTTAGGTTATGGATAACTGTCCACCTCCTGAAAAGTCATGAGATAGTCTCAGAATTAAAGTAACTAGCCTATATGATAGCAGTCACATTTATGTAAGATAAAACAAAGCCCCTCCCAGAAATCAACCAACCTAAGACTAAACAAAACCTACAATGAATGTTTTCGACAAAGCTTATGTTATAAATTCTACACACTTTAGGGGACTGAAACCAACAGAATAAGTCTTAAAAACACAGTGAGACATCAACCCTAAAATATTAACTGTGAAAATTTATACAAGTGTTCATAACAGTATCCTTTTACTTTATCCTTTGCATCTTATTTTCTTCTAACAGTCAAATATAGGGTTGTTTTACATTATTTTTCCCCTTCTGTCTGTTAGTGCTAAAACACTGTGATGAAGATTGCTTTGCAGTATGTTTATTTACGATTTTATTTAGACATACGTGGACTTTTTAATAGGCTATGTATAGTAAAATTTAAATAAGATTCCTTTTTCAATAATTAGGACTGTCTATCAGAAAAAAACACTCACCTCTCATAAAACATGTGTCCAAGGGCTGTGGAGAGGTGGGGGCAAGCAAAGTTTAAGAAGTACAAAATCCACATCTTAATATAAGTAAGTACTTGTTCCTGTTTGCTATGATTGGCAAAGAAAGAACATAGCAAGTGATATTTTATTTATAGTGAAAACAAGTTTAACATAAATTGTCTTCTTATACCCCTAGAGATAAAGGAAGTCTCAGAAACAACATAAATAAATGTGTACCTCAAATCACAACTAATGCGCTTTTCAGCTTATACACCATGTCTCTCATAATCACAAATGTCCTCATACTACTACTGCTTCACACCAACTGACAGATAAGGTTACTCTTCACCCACATGGGGCTAATATTCATAAAAGAGAACCTCCTATTACTGCTACTTAGTGCTGTTTCAGGAAAGTTACATGTATAGTAACACACAATACTAGTTTTCCAATACTGCATAAAAGCACAAAATTACACATCAGTTTCCATTATAAAACAGTAAAAATCTACATGATACATGTTTACCATAGACTTCCTTTGGTTTTGGGCCTATTTTAAGTTGACATACATAGTCTAAACTAGTTATGGCAATAGATATTTACTGTGCAAGTG
This sequence comes from Schistocerca gregaria, assembly GCF_023897955.1. Taxonomy (NCBI): domain Eukaryota; kingdom Metazoa; phylum Arthropoda; class Insecta; order Orthoptera; family Acrididae; genus Schistocerca; species Schistocerca gregaria. The sequence goes on along the minus strand of NC_064931.1, from coordinate 485,032,651 downwards.
TGAATGAAATAATGGAGATTTCACATACATAAGTGCAGTGAAAATAGGTTAACATCAGATCTAGGCAAAGAACTAAGGAGTCATGTCATCCACTGTCCCAACAATATAAAGACATTATTCTACAGAATCGTGACGTTTCAGCTGTTGGCATCCCTTTCCATTATATTGACAGTTGGTGTTAGTTAATATTGTGCTTCTGGGTGTTCAGTCAAGTTGTTGTTTCCAGCTTATGTGCAATATTTCGACAACCAGGTGCTTCGAATTGTCCAATTTGGGTGTACTCACAGCATGGACTCCAACCAGACTGAACTTTTGTTGGTCTCATGTGGCTGTTTACAGCCGAGTTTGTTAATGTTGCCCACTAAACCCTCTGATGTGTTCTGTGAAATGCACATTATCTCAGCATTTCCCAGCTACAGCTGATGTGACACATGGTGAGATCTTAATAAATTGAGTTCCTGACCCCAAGCTTTATTTAAACTGAAACCTCCATCCCTGTTTATTAGGTTTTCTGACATGTTTATTTATTGTGCATAAAATGTAAACAACTTAGCTAAATGTCCAGAAGCACACCACCAATCAATCAAACCATGAAAACCTGAGAGGTTGGTGTGTTTGACTCCATTTGATATACACTAGGTATGTTCTGACATGACATTTTATTATACGACCTGACGTCCACTGTTAATCAAACTTTGCAGTCCTCATTAAGATAATGTACAAACAAGAAAACCTGGTTGTCTGGGAGCTTTGTGTTGTAATTCAGATTCAAGATATCTAGAAAGAAACATTTTTGCTAACTGAGCAGTTTACCAATATGTAGCAAACACAGGCTACTCTTGAGTTGTGATGAACACAATGTCAAATACAGTTGAGATATAGGCAAAAGAGTGATTCATTTGAACAAATACAATTTCAGTCATCCACATCATTGTTGCTATATCTTCACCCACTGCAAAAGAAGCAACACTGTTGGTGGAAGAGAGCAAAGGCCTCTTGCTCAAAACAATGTTTCAAATGTTCATACATGGTGACTTCATACAGTGTGTTTGCTCACAAAAAGGTTGAGAAGGATTTGTGTTGATGTCCTGCACATACTTCCAGCTCATTGCAAAGATTTTTAGCCTCAAACCAGAATACAACCAATCAGTCCCAGTTCACCACGATTTCATTTTACGACAATCAGTCCCAGTTCACCATGATTTCATTTTACGACAATCAGTCCCAGTCCACCATGATAGTATTTTGGCTGCAAGTCTGATGTGAATCCCATATAGATTAGTAGGCTATGTCTGCTACATACTGGTAAACCTCTATGACATTGTTCCGCGGTACACTTTCTTTAGAGGATGACTCTTCACATGCTGACTTCGACACACTAAGTGATTAACGTTTTTGTCTGGTGAGCTTACTGAGTATCTATGGTGGAAATCACAAGCTTCTAATACAATGTCCATACATTTCTTTGTATCAATTATGTCACATTTAAAATAACAATTTTACTCTGAAGAAAGTGCCAATTAATGGCTTTTTGCCATTATGAGACAAAAAACATCACAAGTCCACTTCTCTTGGCCAAAGTTACATCCCATAATACAAAACACTTGAGCAAAACATATTCCAGTAATACTGGAAAAGATAATATACTCAATTTGCAACATATCTATCTTCACCACAAAAAAACAAAGAAAACTGTAACATATCTCAATGTTTAGATTGCCTGGCGTGCATCCTTGCCAGTTACATAATGGTTACAGGAGTCTATGTATTAATAGATCAGACCACATTCAAAAATACTATTTTTTTCAAAAAATAAAATAAGCTAATGCTGAAGTCCAATTAAACAAATATATCAGAAATATATTAACTCATAAAATGAAATGACATCTTGCTGGCAGATGAGCACATCTCTTAAGTCCACAGAAACCAATGAATAAACTAAGAGAAACCTCTTATAACAACAACATTGCTGTCAACATAAACAAACAAAAATTCACATTTACAGTAGGGTGAATTGTGTTTCTCAATTCTCACTTTATCAAATCTCCTACATATAAAGTACTACGACTTTTCATTTTCATAGCAGTAGATGTAATATACGTACTAACACTGTATTAACAGATAAAAATGCAGTAATAGTATAAGATATAAAGTGCATCTTGAATAACAGCTCTGGTACAATTACAGAGGATACTTACAAAAAAACATCTTGACATATACAGTTGCACTGACTAGGTATGCTTACTGCAGGGCTTCTAACACACACAGAAGTCATCTGCTTTCGAGGATATTATGATGCTTGCTTGTGATAGAACTATCATTATCTTTTCTATCACATGAAATGTGAGTAAGAACACTGTCTGGATGTCTCGCAAAAGTACTGTCTGTGAATGGTTTCTTACACACACAACAGTAACTGCAAAACAAAGTATTTGTTACTCTGAATTGTAAGAAATAACAATATCAATAAGTTAATTTTTTGTACAAATTTTATGCAAGGTTTTTGGCTCATATCTACTTAACTAAAAGCCTCTATTCACTGTAATCTGTGGCATTTATAATCACAACAGTACTTTGTAACACACAAAAGAAGAGATACATTAGGAGGAACCAAAACTAATATCCATCTGTTGACATATGGTACTTCTGTGTAGAGTAATTCCACAACAGTTTTATGATGTAAACACAGGGTTCAAAGACGGGTGTAAAATTTGGGCTACAGATATTTACGTATGTGAATATTAAATGTATCTCTGCCATCCTTTAACATTTCTAAATATTTTGTTGTTCTACTGCATGATCAAAGTTGTCTAATAATTATGGTTTACACAATATGAAATAAAGTAGTACATTGGTTGGCTAATAAGTAACAAGTATACTGCAATTAAAATTTATGATGATGAAAAGTCAAGCAAATGTATATTTTTTAGCATTTCAGGAAACATTATTACTCACCTTGTCTCCTGCAATACACATGATGTTCGTTCTACATCATATCTTGCAAATGCTTTACATAAATTTTCACCACGTGCTAGTGACGATTCCACCTTTCTCATGCGATACTAGAAGAAAAAACCAAAATATTTTTAGTTAGCTTTTGAAAAGTTTGCTTTTGAAATAAAACCACACACACACACACACACACACACACACACACACACACACACACACACACAGAGAGAGAGAGAGAGAGAGAGAGAGAGAGAGAGAGAGAGAGAGAGAGAGAGAGAGAGAGAGATAGGGGATAGAGAGAGAGAGAGAGATAGGGGATAGAGTAAAAACTAACCTTGTGCATAGAACCTCTTATGCTGGATGTAAGAAACATTTCAACACCAGCAATAGACCATGCAGATGGGATTGTCTGTAAAACCTGGGTAGCATCGAAGTCAACAGCTCTTGTACACAACAATTCTATTGCATTAACTGCAAATTCTTCCCTCTTTGGAGACCTAAAAGTATTAGATTATAAAAAGATAAGTGGATTATGAGTTCAACGGCAAATTTTAATAGAATGCATGACATACTGATACTCCATTTACAGATTGAGTAACCTAACATTCTCATCGCAAATATCATTTGGTATAGCAAAGGTTCTAATAAACTTTTGCTATCTTGTTGAGGTCACAAAAGGCTTATATATTGATGATCAATATGTCTTAACCTTATTAATCACCAAGATAAAGACATCAACTTCATTTTTTACCCAAATATAACTACCTTACTTTTTAACTCCAAAATATCACTTAATTTTACTCTACAAGAAAAATTATGCCACTTTTATGAGCAAAATTTTTATTTACGCATTCTCTAGTTGGTTTTGGAGTTTTCACTCATCAGCAACACACGTCATTGTGACAGAAAATTTAAAAGTATCCATCTCAGTCCCAAGATCATCTAGGGGTATACATGTTAACTCAAACAGAGCTCCACATACCAGGGCAAGCGTTCAACAGCCATCCACACCCATTGGTATGTAACTCACTTTTAGTTGGGTTATGTTTTAAAATTGAGGTTTGTACCATCCTCACAATCTGGGCTTACTCCCAGGGAAATAGAATGTTCAGTGATGTCAAGCAGTGGTCACTAAGTCATGTGTAGTATTTACTAAAGATGTCTGGCAGTGCTAAACAGCACCCAACTAGCAGAGTTCCCTTACAAGTGTGCTATTTGGTATGATTCCTTGGATGTGGAGAGTTTATTGAATAACACAGACATGAAGAAAATTACATCCACTTGCTGTGATCATTGCACAGTGCACTCAACACACTTTTGCTCAATTCATGAAACTATAATTTTGCCATGACGAGACATGAGTCTCTCTCTCTCTCTCTCTCTCTCTCTCTCTCTCTCTCTCTCTCTCTCTCTCGTGACCAACTCAGTTAACCTAACCACAGTGCACATTCACCTCACTTCTGGGAAACATTTTCTGTGGTTTCTCTCAGCTATCTTCATATTCCATCAGAATATTCCTTTTTAAGTTTCTGTAGCCCAATCAGTAAAAATTGAGCCCTTACATAACCACTCTGTTGCCCATCATAAGAACCCTCTGACTTGGGACTGATACTTGAGTGATATAAAACACAATATTCAAGGAAGACAAAACATACCTCTCAAAATTATGAAGCACTTGAATAAACAAGAATGAGATACTTTAATATTAAATGTTATATCCAAAAGGAAAAGTTAAAATACTTCAGATGTCTATGGACTGATAATGAAGGACAGGCAGAAATAACCACCAATACTAGCAACTCTGTAGATCTGGTAACAATGGAAGAACTACAAAATGTGGTCAAACAAACAAAACAGAAAAAGTCAACTGGCTCTGATAATATCTGATAACAATGGAAGAGCTGCAAAATGTGATAAAAAAAAAGGTCACCTGGCAGTTATAGTATAAACACGGAGCTGATTATATATGGATCTGATCATCCAAAGCATAGACTCTTAAATTTTATGAACGTTTGCTGGCTGAACAGACATGTGCCAAACGAATGGAATGAAGCTTTGGTATGCCCTATTTACAGGAAAGGCAATAAATTACAATGCATAAATTATCAAGGAATAAGTCTACTAAATTCCTGCCACAAACTGTATGCTGAAATTATAAACAAGAGATCTGTACCAATAATCGAAGTGCATATGTTAGAGGTGCAACACGGTTTTCGAACAGGTAAATCATGTTTTGGTTGTCTTTTCACTTTGGCACAAGTAACTGAGAAAATAAGGGAATTTAGATTGCTACAGGTTGTATATATAGCAACATCAGTTGCACAAAATTTTTGTCAAACTGACCATGGTTTCGACTGCATAGGGTACTCTGCATCAGAATAGTAACAAGCAATATTTTGACAAACATTTTGTGCAACTAACGTGGCTATATACACATCCTGTAACAAAATAACGTACGGTTGCTGGATCTCAGCCAATAAAATTGTTTGGAATTTAGATTGCTGACTTACCATGTTTTTAATGACTATGAAAAGATGTTTGACAAGGTAAATGCTATGGAAATCACTTAAGAAATTGGGAGTTGCAGCGTATTTGATTACAGCAATTCAGTCATTATATAATAATAATATAAGGATCCATACTGTCCAAAATGGGACGGAATCTGCCAATATCAATCAAGAAGTCAGACAAGGCCACCCACTGTCCTCCACTCTTTTTAATGTTTACATTGATTAAATGAAACATTAAGAAGTGACAATTTTAGTTGTATGATGATGCTATTTGCTGATGATTAGATTATAATTGGAAAATCTGAAGATAAGGTTCAAATTTCAGTAGACAAATTGAGTCAAATTGCTGCTAAATACTGACTGAGAAAATCAACAGATGGAACAAAAGTGATGCGATTTCAAGGACAAACTCACAAGAGCCAAAATTGTTATAGATGCAAAAATAACTGAACAAGTAATAGGATTTAAATAGGATTTAAATAGGATTTAAATATTTATGATGCAGCTTTAAAACTTCCCAACTCAGATAATGTAGAGCGCAAACTGGCCAGATTCAGACATTATTGTGGAACTATGCAATGTACATCAAAATATAAAGAAACATTAAACTCTTTCCAGAAACAGCATAGCCTGTGCTTCTGTATGGCAGTGAATGTTAGAACCTAACATCTAATCAACTGCAATGAATCGAATTATCAGCGACGAAGCTCCTGTGCTTTGTAGCAGGATATTCATTGCTGGACCATAAAAGAAATGCCATTATTAGAGAAGAACTAAATGTTACAAACACAACTGAAAAATATCATCTGAACTGGAAAGATCATGTTGAACATATGTCTAATGATAGAATAACTAAATTGGCAACACAACATAACCAAACTGGCAAGAGGAGCACTGAACATCTATTAAAAAGATGGCATGATTAGTTCTGAGGCGAAACAGGTCAAAACGCCCAACCCATGAAGACAACGATGATGATGATGATGATGATGATGACGACGACATCTTCAGCCTCTCCATTACTTTGAGGATGGAATGCCACTGCGTTGGTAGAATTCCTGGAATTTCTTTGAAGTAAATTATGGTCCATTGCTTGAGATGATGACTTTGGGAAGAGCTTCAATGGAGAGTATTTTGACTAGCACCTTCAATATAGCTTCAATGGTTGTAGACAACATTGGGATTACACATGGAAAATTTGAAATAGCTTCAGCGATGGTCAGTCATGTGTTTGAAGAATGTTCCAGCTAAGTTCAGACAGATAACGTTTCCATGGCTGAATTTGTAGCACCGTGGTGCCAAACACTGAGGCAGCAGTGTGGCCTCATGTGCAGTGCAATGGGGCCAGTTGTGAACTATGACTTCCAAATCATCATAGGTAGCAGGCCAGTAGAGATGACAGCAGACCAGTATGCACAGTGTCACAGTGGGATGGATTTAACAGCTGCAAAACTTTCTGCTGGGGCACAGTAGGCTATAAAGCCTTCAAAAATGATGTTGATTGATGAAGAATGGATGTGCAGGCGCTGACAATAGTATGCATGCAAACCACCCATGTCGTACAGAGATTAAAACTGTTGATACAAAGGGGTAAAGCCTGTACTGCTTTGGCACCTGTTGTTGCAGCAAGTAGAAAATCATCATGGATTTATCAGAATTACTCTTTTATGCAGAGGTACAAGATCTCTTTCTCATTGAATGATGCATAGGACCCACATGGAAGGAACAATAATATGTTTGCATTTGCATACTGTGCAGTACTGTGATAGTGAGTCTCTTAGTAGTAGATGCTTAAATATAAGTCCCAATGTTGTAATCTCGGACCCACGCATTCAGATAGGTTGTTGCATAGACCAAAAGTCATCACAACAGCTTTGGGGTCTGAAGCATTGAAAACAGGGGCCACTAATTTACTGCCAAAACTTAGTGACAGCAAACATTATACCAAGTGACTCAATCTGAGTTCATTTGTGTTGTGCCTCTATTAAAGTTGTGGAGATGAACGTGATTGGATGTCCAATGCCATTTACACAGCAATGAAAAATAATAGCACTGATGCTGTACTCTGACATACCCACTGCAGTCACAGCGGGGGGAAGGGGGGGGGGGGGGGATTTGACATGAAAGGTACTAAGCACAGCAGAGTCCACAGCCTTATTTCGGTGCTTGGAAAGTTTGCTTACACACTGCAAGCTATTCAAAATTAACTTCTTTTCATTGAAGTTGATTTAATGGGTATGCGATCTGAGCTCCGCTGGGGATCAGTTTGTCATAAAACTTAACCTTCTCCAAAATGGACTGCAGCTGTAAAGAGCTGGTAGACCATTTTATGTAGTCGACAACACTGAGATGATGACATGATGACCTGTCAGTGTAATGACTTATTTCACGAGGAAATTGTTTAGGTATTCAATGCAGTTTTGTAACCCCCACTCCAACCAACAAAAACAAAAACACACACACACACACACACACACACACACACACACACACACACACACACACAGTTGTAGGCTACAGTGAAAGACAGCAGCCTGCAGATTAAAAAAAAACCCATAATGTTAAGATTTTTTGAATGTCTCTGATAATCTGTTTGCCTCAGACAATAGTGTTATCCAATAGTTTGCACAGCATGGATAGTGACATAATTCAAAAGGTGCACTCAGAACAATAAGATGAGACATTAAGTCCAACAGAAGTTGTAGGTAAGCATCTGCCTGTACCACAGTAAAGTATTTCCCGGATTCCAACTCTGGATGCAGCTCCTCATGCCACAGGATATGGTATGAATTGATGATGGCTTGAATATTAATGGTGGCCTTAAAATCACCACATAGGTGCAATCTACCCAAAGTTTTTCTGACCTTATCACCATGACAAGTGTAGCCCAAGAGCTAGCGGTGATGGATTCAATTACTTCAAATGCCTGGAAGCGGTAAAGTTCAGCTTTAAGAATAGGTTTAAGCTTGAAGAGTTCTGCTCCCACAGAAAGAAATTTAGAGATTATTGTGTGTTTTTTCTCAAATCCACAGTAATCTCCAATTTAGGGCTAGGGCATCATTAGTGGAGCCCAACCAAGATTCAAAAAGGAATGCATATTTTCAACAGCTCTCTTAAATATTTTTTTTTTTTTTTTTTTTTTTTTTTTTTTTTTTTTTTGTGGAATGATGTCAGACACCAAGTTAATAAGGTCCGAGATATAGAAACCAAAGAGCAAAAATGCATCTAGTCCAAACATATCTGCAGCTGCTGGGGTTTCAATAAGTATCAGATCCAAGGAGCCTCGGACCTTTTGGTATGTCACTTGTGCAACAATCATGCCTTGCATGACAATGGTTTGTTTGTGATATGCAACAAGCTTAAGAGGTGTGTACCACTGTAGTGAGCAAACCATGTCAATTCTACATCTTGAGATTAATGAGAGAAATGACTGCACTCTGGAAATGCACCTGCTGCTTGTTAATTTCAAGATGCAGAGGGGGGGGGGGGGGGGGGGGGGAAGCACAGGAGTATCTGATTCTGGACACATCATTGGTGTAATAGCATGGACATCCAGTGGCATGTCAACGTCATGGGCTCGTGGTTTGCCTTTACAAGCTTCCACCGTGTCAACCTAGACAGGTTTTGATGCAGTATAGGCATTGGGATTTGCGGTGGTCTTAGAAAAAGATTTAGAAAAACTGGATGTACACTCCAATGCTGGGAAGTACAATAGTATTTCCTTAACTGCCATGTCCATCAGACAGTGGTTCATGTTTTTTGCCTGTAAAGGGAGGGAACTTTTGACATCTGGGGACATGTGACTGGGGTTGTGCTGGCATACAAGATGTCAGTTGAATGCCAGTAACTTCGTATGGACTGGGACACACTGGTAGAGACAAGTTAACCAAGTGCATCATTTCAAAAGCAGTAGTAGTCTGGAGGACTTCTGCTAATGAGGGGATAGAAAGCTTAAGTGTATTTCACCAGATCTCTGGGTCATGAGCAAATCTGGACAACTATGTCCTATATAAGAGAACCTGCTTAAGATTTCTAATAGCCATGACATGTTAAATCACAACCTAACTTAATCCTTTTAGATTGATGATGTATGGACAATAGAATTTATTTCTATGTCAGGAATATAGTTGCAAGCAGGAAGCCATCACATGAGTCTGAACATGGTAATGACTACACGAAAGGTTAAAAATTTTATCAAATGTCAGAGCTAACAGATTGATGAGTGGAGAGAAATTCTGTATGAGCTGTAGATTTTGAGAATGGAGTAAGAGAGAGAGATTTTTGAGCTTATGGGTCCAATACCTGGTACCCTTGAAGATGGTGAGGAAGCCATTTCTCTTAACTGTCCCAGTCCTCCTTATCTTCCAGGAAGGATCTGGATAATGGTGGTAGCTCTGTTGGTTGCATGGACAAACTTCTGGGGAACACTTGTACTAGTTGGTGCTGTTGCAGGAATGGCAGTAATGCATGTAGTTGCTCTTGGTGCTGTCTTTGGAAAATGTGCAGTTTGCTTCTTGTAACATTCACTTATCTTCTCTAACTGTTTCTTTTGCTTCTCAAAATGTTTCCCTTTCTTCTCAAGATACTGCAAAAACTGGATCCATGGTGATGCACTCTGGAACTTCTATTGCACAACAGTGTTCGAAGCAACTTGTCAACAATTTTGTATTTTGACCATTACAAATTCATACAAACACAATTCCACCTCTAGTTGATCTCTTAACAATGACTGATCTGTCTTTCAATACCAGCCAATTATTCCATCCAGTCCACAACCGACATCCACAATGAAAATGCACGACAAATTCAAGTATACAATTCATCAGAGCCCTGAACAACAACCAAGTCACTGTCAATAATCCAACCCTATGCATAACTGTCTGGCATCCTTGGTGTGAGCTAAACTGCTGGCCTGTGGCAGTGAAGCACTGTTTATCTCAGCAGTGGGTTGCATGGCTACTGATGTGTGGCTGAGGTACTCTTAACATTTCTTGGTGGCACCTCCCGTTACTGCATAACAGTGTGCTGCTTTCAAAGTTTTATTTGACTAATGGTTCAATAGATTCGTTATAAGTTCACAACTCTCCATGGCAAAAACATTTATATTTATTCTGTGCAAGTGAGATGAGCACCGGCTCTACAACTGACAGCAAAATGAGTATCCTAGCTGTTCTGCTCAAAGTTTTGATCCATACTGTTCAAGGGCAGTTGGTGGACCACCTGAGCATCTTAAACTTTCAAGGTAAGTATCAATCAGGTTTTTGTGACACCAATCATATGTACATGATGATGTCAACTTTAAAACATGGTTCTTTAAAGGTTAATAAGCTCAGTCTTTTACACCAGCAAGCCAAAGTAGTTCAAGAACCACCTTACAGACAGATAAAACTGTATTCTGTGAACTTAAGTCATCTTTGAAGCATATTATTTTCTAAATTGCACAGACCACTGTTACTGGTCTATTATTTCACCTGTATATTAGCAACTTTATCTGCTATGTATACATCATGTAAATTAAGTTCATTTATCAATCATCTTAAGTTTTACTGAAACACAAGCCTAGGGATACCTCTTTACTCATATCATACATCACTAATGACTTTTGAGCATTATCAAATAGCATGCATAATCCAACCCTTCTCAGCTACAGCCTCCTACCGTTGGGGCAAGCAATTCCTTTGATTATCAAGGATACAAAACCAACATTCACTAACTCATGAATAATGTTATACAGGTCTCAGTATAATTGTGAACTTGTCAATAGATGAAATGAGTGAAGAACTAGTGAAGTTAAGCTAGATTATAATGTTTGCTTCGTGGGGCAGTCATCAAGCATCTGTACAAAGTCCCAATTTTTACACAGTCCAATCTAGCCACTATAACAAATGATGATGATGATATGCTGAGGACAACACAAACACCCAGTCACCAGGCAGAGAAAATCCCCAACCCAGCTGGGAATCGAACCTGGGACTCTGTGATCCATAGGCTGCAACGCTAATCGCTAGACCACGAGCTGCAAACAGAGTTAAGCTAGGCCAACAGTTAACTTTTTTGTTGTTAGTCTGTTTATGTTATTCAAGAAGGGGATGCCCACATTCTAGAACATTTAAATTTATTGTAAAAAAATCTTAATTAGCAGAAAAGTTTCAGATTTTCCAGTTTACATCCAGCTGTTATACACATACAGTAAAACCTTCACATTTCTACAACTAAACTGATAATCCTTTACATAAAACAGCTACCTACACACAAAGAACTGAGGCTTATATTACATTACTTCTTGTAGTACTGCCAATGATTTGTCACATTACACTCCATTTAATGGTAAGAAGCAGTACCAGAATTCATATTATGTTAAGAAGTATGACTAATGTGCCAATCTCAAACAATTTTCCAATAGTAACTTGGAAATTTTTTTAAAATGTGGTTGGTCTACCCCTCGAAATGGAAGTGCAGTGACTTAACAGCTGTGGCATTTTCCTCAGATGAAATAATATGAAATGGTGGGACATATAAACAGAAATTACTTCATACTTAACATTGTGGCAAATTTGACACATTTAGGAATACACAAGACGATGTGCAAAAATAATAATCTCTTACTTAAAGATACTAACACCCCCTTTTTGTCCAGTATTTACAGGTGTGATTTTATTTTTTCCTCCTACGTACCATTTTCTTCTTTTATTACTTTCTTTCTGCTCTCTATATTACCCTCTGCATCCTTTTTTCTGTATCTTTATGTAATACTTTTGTCCACATATTACTTTGTTCATTGTATTAACTTTTTCTCTCTTTCGATGTAACTATTGCACTATGGACAATGTAACTTTAATCGTAATAACCTTTTTGCCATTATAATTATTTTGTTCAATTAATTAATTACTATTTTTATTCTTACATTTCATTTGCTTTAAATTACAATTAATATCATATATGCAATGTCCAATGCAATTACGATCACATATGGCTTGACATAAAATGAGGTCTCATGACTCAAGCCTTATCAAATAAAATAACAGTATAAAAAAACACAATAATTACTACATCTGCAAGTAGCCTGATATGGGTGCACATGTTGGAGCTCCTGAAGAAATGGAGGAAGCCACCAGGCTGGAGACGTGCCTGTGATAAAGATATCCAGACTAACCATAGGCAAGCAAAACATGACAGTGAGACTGTGGGCAAAGCAATAAACCAGGACAGAGATAAGGACAAGGACAAGGATAAACAATCTAGACAACAACAAGGTGCTAAGTGAAGCCTTCACCACAATGATGATGACAAGGAGCAGAGCAATGGAGAGAGAAATCCGAAATGCAACCAAAAAGAGTAACCAGGTAACAAGTGAGATAATTATCAAGCAATCCTAGCACAGCAAAGAAAGAACCAACAATATCTAGCATGGGCACCAAACTGACCAGCCATGCACTGGGCACCTGCATGTATACTGACCATACTGGACACTATTGGCCACCGTATTCATGTGGCAACATGGTGGCACTCTCACTCTATGAGCACAGCGCTGTGTGGGCATGGTGGCCCCTAACGACCATCTAAGTTGTCATCCTCTGAGAGGCATTCAAAATCTGCCGCGCCCAATAGCAGATCCCTCCCCCCTTAAACAAACACGTACATGCAGAAACGCACTGGATGGGGAGAGTGGTTGTGGTGTCCGTCATGACATTGCTGAAGGTGATGGCACTAGAGGGTTCCCCCCAATCCTCGTGGATGCAGAAAGTAGTGTTGGTGTACCTGTGGGGAGTTGACAGCAATTACCAGTGGTTCTGGCCCTGGGGCCTCATGGTCACCAGAGAGCAAAAGGTGAGGGAGAGGGAGTAGCTACAGGTCTGATGCATCTGCTCGAGGCCAGAGCTGGCTGTGGTGGTGGCATGCGAGTCCTTTCTGTGTCTGCATGTGTGTAACTCTTTGCCTGTGGGATTCTACTACTGTAGCAAGCATCCAAGTTATAGTATCCCCATAGGAGCAGATCCACACAGCCACACCCGGTGTGCAATGCTGGGATGGCCAAGAGCAGGGTGCAGAAGGAGGCAACACCAAAAGTTGAAGTAGGGTCTGCGGTTGCCACCTGTGGGCAGGTAATTAGGGCTAGAATCGGCAATCAGCATTGTGCAATATATGCTCAAAAAGAGGGTAAAGGCCACTGCAGTGGCAGAGGTTTTGGCACCCATCTTCATTTTCTGCTTAAATGTCTGAATGAGACATTCTGCTTCCCCATTGTAGGAAGGATGGAACAGAGGGCTGAGAATATGTTTTATGCCATTGGCTCCACACAACTCTTCAAAAGCAGATACTGTGAATTGAGGCCCAGTACCAGAGACTGAAACATGAGGTAACTCTTTGACAGCCAAAACCTGGGCCAAGGCAGTGAGGGTGATGCCAGTCATGGTGGATGCAATATGTAACACATATAAGTACTCTGAGTAGGTATTCACAATACCATTGATCCCAAAAGTGGACCTGCAAAATAAAGGTGAATATGGTCCCATGGATGGGGTGTAGGCCAGGGTACAAATGATTGAGGGGATGAAGCCTCGTGCCAGGCGCACACTTTGCAGCCGTAATGGGGAACTGACCAACGTATGTTGATTTGCAGTATAAATGTGGAAGCAGAGGACCTCCTGTTGGTTGAGATCAGAATACGGCAAGTCAGTAGACACGACAAAGCATCAGAGTTGGAATGTTGTGCTAGGGGCTTAAACCAGATGGTATCTCTGGGATTAGTTCTTAGTCAAAACAATGCATATCCCCTGAGAGGAGAGTGCGATAGGGTCTGACAGAGAGGCCAACTTCCAGAGCAGAAGGGATGCTTCTGGTACAGCTCAAGACAAAAACAGTGATCACTGCAATGAATCATGCATGGTGTGAAACACTGTGAAATGCTGTTTTGCATGATGCAAGTGTGTGTCCCACTGAAAGGTGGAAACGACAGAAGATGTTTTGGTTAGCCAGTGGCAAAAGGCGCTCAGACCTGGTGCAAATGAGCCTTGTGTACTCACAGTTTGTTCACCTGAAGCTGAAGTGATTTTTGTAACAAGTCTAACTGGAGCTGCTGTTGCAGAATTAACTTTGTTGTTGCTCCAGCAGGCAAACCAGTTGGGCATCCATGCTACTAAATAACATTCTTTTTCCTGATTGCCAATGCTATATCCGTGGGTAGCTGGATATTGGTGTGTGTGCGTGTGTGTGTGTGTGTGTGTGTGTGTGTGTGTGTGTGTGTGTGTGAGCGTGTGTCTGAACTCTGTAAGAAATGGAGGAAGCTGCCAGGCAGGAGAGTAAACCAAACTAACAGAAGGTGAGTGAAACACAAGTGAGAGATTGCAATCAAAACAACAGATCAGGGCAAGAACAAGGTCACGCAACACAGATTACAATGAGGTGCTACGTGGAGCCTTCGCCACAACAATGACGACAAGGCCCACACAGTGGAGAGAGAAATCCAAAATCTACACCGAATCATCATTGAGGAGTGGGACAATCTGGAACAACAGTGCCTTGATGAGCTCGGGGATAGTATGCCACAATGAATACATGCATGCATCAATGTAGGACGACATGCTATTGGGTATCAGAGGTACCGGTGTGTACAGCAATATGGACCACCACCACCACTGAAAGTCTTGCTGTATGATGGTACAACATGCAATGTGTGGTTTTCATGAGCAATAAAAGGAGCAGAAATGATCTTTATGTTGATCTTTACTCCAATTTTCTGCACAGGTACCGGAACTCTCAGAACCGAGGTGACGCAAAACTTTTTTGATTTGTGTATAATGGGAAGACAGATTTGTAGAACAGATTTTAAATTGTAAGACATTTCTACGGGTAGATGTGGATTCTGACCACAATTATTGGTTATTAACTGTAGATTAAAACTGAAGAAACTGCAAAAAAGTAGGAATTTAAGGAGATAGGACCCGAATAAACTGAAAGAACCAGAGGTTGTAGAGTGTTTCAGAGGGAACATCAGGGAATGATTGACAAGAACAGGGAAAAGGAATACAGTAGAAGAAGAATGGGTAGCTCTTAGAGATGAAATAGTGAAAGCTGCAGAGGATCAAGAAATTAAAAAGACGAGGGCTAGAAGAAATCCCTGGGTAGCACAAGGGATATTGAATTTAATTAATCAAAGGAGAAAATATAAAAATGCACAAAATAAAGCAGGCAAAAAGGAATCCAAACGTCCAAAAAATGAGATTGACAGGAAGTACAAAATGGCAAAGCAGGAATGGCTAGAGGAAAATTGTAAGGATTTAGAAGCAGACTTCACTAGGGAAAAGATAGATGCTACCTCCAGGAAAATTAAAGAGACCTTTGGAGAAAAGAGAACCTACTGTACAAATATCAATAACTCAGTTGGAAAACCAGTCCTAAGCAAAGAAAGGAAAGCAGAAAGGTGGAAGGAGTATATAGAAGGCCTATACAAGGGAGATGCCAACTAGCTCTGCAGATGACGAAGAAATTGAAGAAATGTACGATGAAATAAAAGAAATTATTCAGATAGTGAAGGGAGACGAAAATTTAATAGTAATGGGTGACTGGAATTCGAGTGTAGGAAAAGGGAGAGAAGGAAACATAGTAGGTGAATATGGATTGGGGCTAAGAAATGAAAGAGGAAGCCGCCTAGTAGAATTTTGTACAGAGCACAACTTAGTCATAGGTAACACTTGGTTTAAGAATCATGAAAGAAGGTTGTATACGTGGAAGAACCCTGGAGATACTAAAAGGTATCAGATAGATTATATAATGGTAAGACAGAGATTTAGAAACCAGGTTTTAAATTGTAAGACATTTCCAGGGGCAGATGTGGACTCTGACCACAATCTATTGGTTATGACCTGTAGATTAAAACTGAAGAAACTGCAAAAATGTGGGAAATTAAGGAGATGGGACCTGGATAAACTGAAAGAACCAGAGGTTGTACAGAGTTTCAGGGAGAGCATAAGGGAACAATTGACAGGAATAGGGGAAAGAAATACAGTAGAAGAAGAATGGGTAGCTCTGAGGGATGAAGTAGTGAAGGCAGCAGAGGATAAAGTAGGTAAAAAGACGAGGGCTGCTAGAAATCCTTGGGTAACAGAAGAAATATTGAATTTAATTGATGAAAGGAGAAAATATAAAAATGCAGTAAATGAAGCAGGCAAAAAGGAATACAAACGTCTCAAAAATGAGATCGAGAGGAAGTGCAAAATGGCTAAACAGGGATGGCTAGAGGATAAATGTAAGGATGTAGAGACTTATCTCACTAGGGGTAAGATAGATACTGCCTACAGGAAAATTAAAGAGACCTTTGGAGAGAAGAGAACCACGTGTATGAATATCAAGAGCTCAGATGGCAACCCAGTTCTAAGCAAAGAAGGGAAGGCAGAAAGGTGGAAGGAGTATATAGAAGGTTTATACAAGGGTGATGTACTTGAGGACAATATTATGGAAATGGAAGAGGATGTAGATGAAGATGAAATGGGTGATACGATATTGCGTGAAGAGTTTGACAGAGCACTGAAAGACCTGAGTCGGAACAAGGCCCCCGGAGTAGACAACATTCCATTAGAACTACTGACGGCCTTGGGAGAGCCAGTCATGACAAAACTCTACCAGCTGGTGAGCAAGATGTATGAGACAGGCCAAATACCCTCAGACTTCAAGAAGAATATAATAATTCCAATCCCAAAGAAAGCTGGTGCTGACAGATGTGAAAATTACCGAACTATCAGTTTAATAAGTCACAGCTGCAAAATACTAACGCGAATTCTTTACAGACGAATGGAAAAACTGATAGATGCGGACCTCGGGGAGGATCAGTTTGGATTCCGTCGAAATGTTGGAACACGTGAGGCAATACTGACCTTACGACTTATCTTAGAAGAAAGATTAAGAAAAGGCAAACCTACGTTTCTAGCATTTGTAGACTTAGAGAAAGCTTTTGACAATGTTGACTGGAATACTCTTTTTCAAATTCTAAAGGTGGCAGGGGTGAAATACAGGGAGCGAAAGGCTATTTATAATTTGTACAGAAACCAGATGGCAGTAATAAGAGTCGAGGGGCATGAAAGGGAAGCAGTGGTTGGGAAAGGAGTGAGACAGGGTTGTAGCCTCTCCCCGATGTTATTCAATCTGTATATTGAGCAAGCAGTAAAGGAAACAAAAGAAAAATTTGGAGTAGGTATTAAAATTCATGGAGACGAAGTAAAAACTTTGAGGTTCGCCGATGACATTGTAATTCTGTCACAGACGGCAAAGGACTTGGAAGAGCAGTTGAACGGAATGGACAGTGTCTTGAAAGGAGGATATAAGATGAACATCAACAAAAGCAAAACGAGGATAATGGAATGTAGTCCAATTAAATCGGGTGATGCTGAGGGAATTAGATTGGGAAATGAGACACTTAAAGTAGTAAAGGAGTTTTGCTATTTAGGAAGTAAAATAACTGATGATGGTCGAAGTAGAGAGGATATAAAATGTAGACTGGCAATGGCAAGGAAAGCGTTTCTGAAGAAGAGAAGTTTGTTAACATCGAATATAGATTTATGTATCAGGAAGTCGTTTCTGAAAGTATTTGTTTGGAGTGTAGCCATGTATGGAAGTGAAACATGGACGATAACTAGTTTGGACAAGAAGAGAATAGAAGCTTTCGAAATGTGGTGCTACAGAAGAATACTGAAGATAAGGTGGATAGATCACGTAACTAATGAGGAGGTATTGAATAGGATTGGGGAGAAGAGAAGTTTGTGGCACAACTTGACTAGAAGAAGGGATCGGTTGGTAGGACATGTTTTGAGGCATCAAGGGATCACAAATTTAGCATTGGAGGGCAGTGTGGAGGGTAAAAATCGTAGAGGGAGACCGAGAGATGAGTACACTAAGCAGATTCAGAAGGATGTAGGTTGCAGTAGGTACTGGGAGATGAAGAAGCTTGCACAGGATAGAGTAGCATGGAGAGCTGCATCAAACCAGTCTCAGGACTGAAGACCACAACAACAACAACAACAACAAATACAAGGGAGAAGTACATGAGGGAAATATTAAATACGTAGATGAAGATGAGATGGGAGATATGATACTTCGTGAAGAATTTGACATAGCACTGAAAGACCCAAGTCAAAACAAGACCCTGGGAGTAGACAACATTCCATTTGAACTATTGATAGCCTTGGGAGAGCCAGCCACAACAAAAGTCTTCCATCTGGTGAGAAAGATGTACAAGACACACGAAATACCATTAGACTTCAAGAAGAATACAATAATTCCAATTCCAAAGGAAGCAAGTGCTGACAGGTGTGAAGATTACCAACCTATCAGTTTAGTAAGGCATGGTTGCAAAACACTAACACGAATTATTTACAGAAGAAGAATGGAAAAACTGGTGGAAGCTAACATCGGGAAAGATCAGTTTGGATTCTAGAGAAATGCAAGAACACAAGAGGCAATACGGAGCCTACAAATTTTCATAGAAGATAGGTTAAAGAGAGGAAGATCTATGTTTATAGCAGTTGTAAACTTAAAGAAAACTTTTGACAATGTTACTGGAATACTCTGTTTCAAGTTCTAAAGGTGGCAAGGATAAAATACTGGGAGGGAAAGGCTATTTATAATTTGTAAAGAATCCAGACAGCAGTTATAAGAGTTGAGGGGCATGAAACGGATGCAGTAGTTAAGAAGTAAGTGAGACAGGGTTGTAGATTATCCCCAATGTTATTCAATCTGTATACTAAGCAAGCAGCAAATGAAATAAAAGGAAAATTTGGAGTGGGAATTAAAGACCAGGGAAAAGAAATAAAAGCTTTGAGATTTGCTAATGACACTGTAATTCTGTCCAAGGCAGCAATGGACTTGGGAGAGCAGTTGAATGGAATGGACATAGTAGATATAACATGAACATCAACAAAAGCAAAATGATGATAATGAAATGAAATCGAATTAAATCATGTCATGCTGAGGAAATTAGATTAGGAAACAAGATACTGGGGGAAGATCCACAGAGCGAGAACAACAGATGAATACAGTACGCAGATTTAGAAGCATGTAGGTTGCAGTAGTTACTCTGAGATGAAGAGGCTTGCACGGGATGGAGATCTGTATCAAACCAGTCTTCAGTCTGAAGTCCACAATAACAGATATATTCTTGCTGATACTCCAAACTAATGACTCAAAATATCAAACCAACAGGTACTTGTTATGCTGTTTAATTTCAGCTATACTTTCAACAGCAAATGCTCAAATTGTTCCTTCTGCAACAGCAAAACTTACTTATTTCTTTGTTTTTGCTCAGTTGAACAAATCTTCCATTTTCAAAGAAGTCAGCATTCAATGGTTGTTAAATATCAAACAGAAAAAAAGAATATATGCCCATACATACATTGAGCTATAACTAGATAAGTTTTTTTGTTTTGTTTTTTATTATAATGCAATATGAAGGAAATCTCCTCAGCAAATGATTGCTCATTCCTTGTAACTAAATCACTGATCACTAAAACAAGAATATCATAACATTCTCAAATGTATACTGAATTTTATTACTTCTGATGCACAACTTTTGTATCTACTTCTTTTAAGGGTTCCATTTATCAAATTTTTAATTAAAATTCATGAACAACTAAAATATCTGTTTCAGAATGTGTGCTTTCACAACCTATTGCTGCTACAGACTTTTGTTTCCAAGTCTATTACTAAATGACAGTTCAAAAATGGCTCTGAGCACTATGGGACTTAACATCTGAGGTCATCAGTCCCCTAGAACATAGAACTACTTAAACCTAACTAACGTAAGGACATAACACACATCCACACCTGAGGCAGGATTCGAACCTGCGACTGTAGCAGCATTGCGGTTCCGGACTGAAGCACCTAGAACCGCTGGGCCACAAAAGGCCGGCTTACTAAATGACGTAACACATCACACAACTCTATGGCAGCATAATGGTAGTTGATGGGTGTTAAGACTGTACAGTTAGTTCTCCAATAAAATATTTCTCTCAGAACAGAAATCTTACAAATATTATTGTTAATGTAATTTTTGTCACTTATTTTCAATTTTCATATACACTGTCCTCCTGCAATCATCTTCGTGCATCTCTCCTATGGATTCAGGTAGTTGGTACATATTTAGTACGAGAGATGTTACAAATGAGAATGTTTAGGATTAGAACTTCAGAACTTACAGTTTACCAAGCATGATCAAAGACAAAGGAATAAGGAGCCCAAGGCAAAATAGAGTGCTAAGCCTGACTACACAATGTTACAATTTACATTAGCTTTTACATACACAATACTTACTCTATTTTAGGGTTTAGATAAATACTCAAAAGAGTATAAAAAATATCATTTCGATACTTCTGTTCCTTTCCTTGTGCATTATTCTCACAATACAGTTCTGCAGCTTTAAAATCCTTTAATTGGTTCACCAAAATATCAAGAGCTTTCTCGTGCTCTTCAATCTGTAACACAAAAAAAGAGGAAGAAAGGCTTTAAAAAAAGGTTAAATGTGTGAATTTGTTTTACAATTACTGGCATATTACAACGTTCCACAATAAATGTCAATTTCATGAAGACATTAAGTGTTCTCAAATGCCAGTAGATGTGGATGAGGAGCTGGAATGAGGCATACATGCACTACTACATGCGAGCGCGTAAAGACTGAATACTTTTGTACATCACAATCATACTCATACTCAGAATCAAATGAAGAATGGCTACTATTTATTTGCAAATTTAAACCATGCCCAAACGTTCTATAGGTACTCGAAGAAGAAGAAGAAACCGCATCAGTACTTTAGATGCAAATGTGTACACTATGGAGCGATGGCTCCAAACATTTTGACATGGTAACACAATAATTGAGTAGTAACCATTTGCCCACAAGACAGAAGCCCTAACAATGACAAACTGCTGGCACTGAAGGAATATGACACTTCTGAAACTCAAGTGACACAGAAGTGATCATAGGTGAACATTATTCCACACTTTCCTTGGATTTCCATTGATAAATGAAAGTCAAACAGCTGAACAGAACACTTCTCCATAAACTCGGTGAACAGCACATGAAATCGCCTAGAACCTCATCTTATCGTATTCTTTCAGAATAGAAATGTTTCAGTTAAAGTGATATTTTTAATTAACCATTGCAAAAATCTTGTGAAAGAATTAATATCACACATTTTTGGGAACGGGAAGGTTCAATCACAAAGTAATTGTTTTGGTAGTCTCCATTTATTTACTCTTTTCCTGTGACTCTTTTGCTCATCCCTCCTCTCTCTCCTACCTCCACTTCATCTTTGCCTCCCTCATCTTCACAAGTGGTACCCTCCAAAGCTGAGGCCTCAACAACCAAATCCCCACCAATATATCCCCCTTTTTCTCACTGAGGAAGGAACTGAACAGTTCCAAAAATTAGGATAGTTATTTCTGCTTTTATGTGTGTCTGCTGGCAGTACATACAGTAGTGTGCCAGTTCTCACAACTGGAAATCATTATTAACACCACTAACAACATCCATCGTACTTTGTGCAGTGGGTTTAGTTTAGCTTCTTTATTACATGATTCCATGTGTAAGTGAACACGTACTAGCTTTAATTTGTGATCAGTTGCGATTTTTAATTTCTTTATTGGTTTGTGCATTTTCAGTGAGCCCAGTTAGGCTACTTTTCCATTTACTAGGATTTCTGTAGCAGGGGTGTTTTGGATAGTTTGTTTTCCACAGCTTGTCTTATTCCCTTATTTGTATGCTTACAACAACTAGTCACATGTTATGATCTCAGTAAAATGGCATGGTGAAAAGTTCTGGGACTGGAAACTGAACAATGTGCTTTTTTAGGTCAAAACGCATATTTTTGGCATAAGTGCACACACTCCAATTCTTTCCCATCACGTAGACTCCAGCCCTGAAGTATAGATGTCAAGACCTTTTTAGTCAACTAAAACTGTTTTCCAGCTACAAATTTTATTGGCTATGGTAGCAGATGGAGATTAGATGCAAGACTTGTTTTCTTTCACTAACATAACCGTGTTGTATGTATGCTTTTATGCGCTTTATTTTTTTTAAAGTTTTACACTAACAAGAGCCTGTTTTGCATCTTTGACAACACTGTTCACAAACTTTCCAGCAGATGAAATAAAATCACCTTTTTGGTAAAAGGCCATAAGTTTCCATCCTCTGCTTTGATTAGTGATTAGTTTGGGGTACAGACCAAATCTTGTACATAATGAAATACTGGTGCGAAACTATGTTTAAGGCTTTTCAAAATGGTCCTAAGAATTCCTGGGAAATCTTTGTTTGCATATCATTTTGACTACTGTTCAACAAGAGTTGCATCAATTTCGCATGAAGCTTTCTCATAGTTAACTCTTACTTAAAAGTTTTTTTCTGCTGTGCCTGTAGCATCAGCTACACTCCTGGAAATGGAAAAAAGAACACATTGACACCAGTGTGTCAGACCCACCATACTTGCTCCGGACACTGCGAGAGGGCTGTACAAGCAATGATCACACGCACGGCACAGCGAACACACCAGGAACCGTGGTGTTGGCCGTCGAATGGCGCTAGCTGCGCAGCATTTGTGCACCGCCGCCGTCAGTGTCAGCCAGTTTGCCGTGGCATACAGAGCTCCATCGCAGTCTTTAACACTGGTAGCATGCTGCGACAGCGTGGACGTGAACCGTATGTGCAGTTGACGGACTTTGAGCGAGGGTGTATAGTGGGCACGCGGGAGGTCGGGTGGACGTACCGCCGAATCGCTCAACATGTGGGGCGTGAAGTCTCCACAGTACATCGATGTTGTCGCCAGTGGTCGGCGGAAGGTGCACGTGCCCGTCGACCTGGGACCGGACCGCAGCGACGCACGGATGCACGCCAAGACCGTAGGATCCTACGTAGTGCCGTAGGGGACCGCACCGCCACTTCCCAGCAAATTAGGGACACTGTTGCTCCTGGGGTATCGGCGAGGACCATTCGCAACCGTCTCCATGAAGCTGGGCTACGGTCCCGCACACCGTTAGGCCGTCTTCCGCTCATGCCCCAACATCGTGCAGCCCGCCTCCAGTGGTGTCGCGACAGGCGTGAATGGAGGGACGAATGGATACGTGTTGTCTTCAGCGATGAGAGTCGCTTCTGCCTTGGTGCCAATGATGGTCGTATGCGTGTTTGGCGCCATGCAGGTGAGCGCCACAATCAGGACTGCATACGACCGAGGCACACAGGGCCAACACCCGGCATCATGGTGTTCGGAGCGATTTCCTACACTGGCCGTACACCTCTGGTGATCGTCGAGGGGATACTGAATAGTGCATGGTACATCCAAACCGTCATCGAACCCATCGTTCTACCATTCCTAGACCGGCAAGGGAACTTGCTGTTCCAACAGGACAATGCACGTCCGCATGTATCCCGTGCCACCCAACGTGCTCTAGAAGGTGTAAGTCAACTACCCTAGCCAGCAAGATCTCCGGATCTGTCCCCCATTGAGCATGTTTGGGACTGGATGAAGCGTCGTCTCACGCGGTCTGCACGTCAAGCACGAACGCTGGTCCAACTGAGGCGCCAGGTGGAAATGGCATGGCAAGCCGTTCCACAGGACTACATCCACCATCTCTACGATCGTCGCCATGGGAGAATAGCAGCCTGCATTGCTGCGAAAGGTGGATATACACTGTACTAGTGCAGACATTGTGCATGCTCTGTTGCCTGTGTCAATGTGCCTGTGGTTCTGTCAGTGTGATCATGTGATGTATCTGACCCCAGGAATGCGTCAAAGTTTCCCCTTCCTGGGACAATGAATTCACGGTGTTCTTATTTCAATTTCCAGGAGTATATTTCATAAACCTTGAGTGGCTGTTTGGCCAATAACAAGTCATGGACTTTACTTGCATTTTCATCTGTGGTTGCAGTTTTATGAGATCTTCCGCTTTCAAATTCAGCAACCCATTTGTCAACTGTTAAAAATAAATAAGCAAATTTCTTACAGATCTTGATCAGTTTTAGGTGACTTTACGTTGGCAGTCAATGAAATCAAGCAAAGAATTTTATGGCATGCATTTCCAGGATGTCCATATGAATGGAGCACACACAATGTGACTAAACAAACAAAAACACTCCATAGGTAAAGTTGGCACTTAGACACACATTATTACACATGTACCAACATAAGAAAATTTCACCGATATCAAAATCATCACTATGTCAGACTGTAGACTTTTTACCTTTTGAGTACTGCAGATCAGCCAGTTTGAGCTTCTTTTAACTGCCAGATGTATTAATGTAGTGATGTTGATGTAGAATTGCAGACTTACAGTTTTGTAAACTCTTATATCAGGTTAAACAGTTTTTGTTCTTTTACATCTTCCAAATGCTTAATTATTTCTGTTTTAGAATTTCATTTACCTAGGGACTGCACTTCTTGTGTGCAGGTGCAGAGGGAATTTGAATAGCTAGAAGCTTGACTTGCCTCACTTCACGAGTTCGATACTTAGCATGGGATCTACAAGATGTATTTGCTACAGATAGTCAGCACTGACATTTGAAGCTGCAAGTGACTTTTCAGGTAAACACAGCTTGTGATCACAGTGCTTAGTGAGGAAGGCCATTCATATTTAACAGTATGATCAAGTGTGAATTTCATGATGAAAATGTTTGAAGTTTACAATGTTGAAGAAAAGTGGACATCAAAATGCTTGACTGCTAACAAAGTAATTTTTTTGTTGATTAACTGAATTCAACTACATTCTTGGAAAGATGTGACGTGATGCCACTTATGGAGAAGCCACTTTTTTTAAATTATTTGTTGTTGTGCTGAGTGTAACTGTTTTCATGCTTTTTTTAAATTGTTGCAATATAGTATGTGCTGCCCCACTAACTTCATTACTATTTTGCAATAGTCATACACCATAGCCTACTTCTGAAGTAACACATATCAAGGTCCTGTAGCATTCAGATTGGAGGGATGTACAATATCTACTGAGGAATGCCAGTTGAGTGGTCACTCACTGATGCAGTAGCAGACTGTGAATCATATTTGGAAGTTACATTTGATCCAATACCTTGTAGGCTACAATCTAGGTTACCACTACAGTTCCAGTGGCAAAATTGGGTAAGAAGTTGCAATGTTTTACATGGTGTCCTTTGTGTGGAAACTTCTGATTACAAGTACTGCCAGAGATGCACGTAAAAGAACTGTGTTACTTGACAGAGAAAAGAAGAAGAAGAAGAAGAAGAAGAAGAAGAGAGAGAGAGAGAGAGAGAGAGAGAGAGAGAGAGAGAGAGAGAGAGAGAGAGAGATATGCAGCAGTAGAAAAGTAAATAAAAAACTGGAAATAATAAGATTTCTTCTGAGGGTTCTTGTTAATTTGTCAAATAGTGTGTCTGTGTGTGGAGGGGCGGGAGGGGGGGGGGGCGGGGGGCGGGGGGCAGACATTAGTGACATGTGGACTCACAGCGATATGTATACTGTAATAGCATTATTAATTTAGTGTACTGTAGCCACAGGGGCTGTGACAATGTTTATTAACCATTTAACATCACTAGTCCAGATATGTCACCCACTTAAAACAGCACACTGATATAGAACAGACTCCAGATGGTCATGTGACCCTCCATTGCCCTTCACTGATGTAAGATGTGGCAGTGAAGTAGAGTGTTTGTGGCAGCTGGTTGTAAGGAATCAGTCCAGTAAGGTGTGGAGACATGACAAGGGCAGAAATGAGCTATCGTCTTTGGATTTGCCAATGACCACATAGTGAATGAAATCATCTAATCTGTCGGTGTATCGATGCAGACTGTCCAATGTTTCTACATGGATGGTGTACCATTCTCAGCCAGGTAACTTGGTGTAAGAACAGTGGTTGTAAGAAGCTCAAACAGTTCCCAAGTGAACACTGCAAATGGAACTGCATGCAATGGATGCTTGCACTTTTCAAACAGCCACTGCTCACAGCAGTACATAGTGTTACATGTATTTTATGGACCAAGCAATGCTGAAACTGGACAGTAGCTGATAGGAAGCATTTTGACTATTTTTGTTGTATTCTCATGCATAAATCCCAAATATGCCAATTTTTTTTATCTATCACTGGATGAGGATATCAATATGGTCAGCATAAGATATGTTATTGGGAGGTACAGCCTAACATAGGTCGTATATAGAACTAGAGGCAGCTGCAAATGCCAACTGCACTGAACAAACCCCCTGTACAGCACAACAGATCACTCTACTCTATGATGCTGTGCAGAAGATGCCATACTAGGTAAATGATGACAACTTTGCTGTGGACTTTCATTCTGTAAATATAAGCAATTGTTTGAATTCGTCCAGATGGTGAGAACAAATTTGTAGCTCATCCATCACTCAAATTCTTGGCTCAGCTGCAATTTTGCAGAGCTCATCCGATTCCATTCATCCTGCATGAACAGATGAAGGCAAAACTAGACATATTACAAGGAGTAGGGGTTATTAAACCCATTACATATAGTCAATGGGCAAACCTACAGGGTTTGTATGTATTTGTGTCAATTTTAAGGCTACTATCAATGTTCAGACAATACTGACTTCTATGCTATTTGAAAGCCAAATAAGTTACTGGCAAAACTTTTGGAAAATACATTTATTGGATGCATATTTCCAGTTACCATTAGACGTTAAGTTCCAGAACCTCTTAGTGGCAATTATACTGTGTGAACTGCACAGGTACAATAGATCACCTTTCGGTGTCACAAGTGCACCCGCCTTATTTCAGAGGTACTTGCAATAACTCGTCCAGAGAATTCCTCAAGGTATAAATTACCTAGATGACATTAGCATCCCAAGGGACATAAGAGAGCAACATCTTCAAAATGTACAAGTATTTTTTTGGTAGACTCCAGTCAAACAAGTGAAACTGTCATCTGGATAAATGTAGTTTTTCCTTAAACACTGTCATGAATTTAGGGCACATATCAAGTAAAGTTAAGGTAAAACCAACAGCTAAGCATGTTGAAGAAATAAATAATCCACCTGCAGTCAAAAATCTGAAAGAATTACAATTATTCCTATGGGAAGTAACATGTGATGGCAAATTCATACACCATACAGTTTATGTAGTTCACCCATTAATCCAGTTATGCAAACAGGGTGTTAGTTTTAAAAAGGTACTTACAATCTGCTCACTGCTTTACAAGCTAGCCGATGCTATAAATTGACACAACGCAATATGGTACCATAGCAGTACTATCCCACAAAAATACTGACAGCATGTGGCAACCAATTATGGCACCAAATTTCATTTTATCATGGACCATATGCCACTGATTTCCTTATTCATCCCCCACTCAAAGCTCCCAGAAAAGACAACACAGTGACTATCGAAGTGGGCACTGTTCTTAGCCAGTAACATTATGACATCCATTATATGCTCACCTCTAAGCATACTAACATGGATGCATTGTCCCAACCAACTAGGGTGTCAACCAAAGAGTTTAATACATAGGAGGCACTACGTTTTCAACTTGACAACCATCTGCAGCAAACATTAAATCATTTCCCCACCTTCCCACAGAGAGAGAGTGGGATATGCTTCTTCACAGGGTACCATTGCCAGTTCGACATTGGTGGTTAAGACAGTTATCAAAAGGAGCAGACCCACATTTCACACCTACTTCTCCCTCTGAGACCACCTTACTGCCAAGGATGGTTTTTTGTTGGCCATGGAGACTACAGAATGTCTTATCATTCTTCTCATGCTCCAACCAAGAATTCTAAAATTGCTTCCATCAGTTACACTGGGGCATGAGCTCCATCAAATCATTAGTGCAACTGGTCAGGAAAAGGTAAGGAAATCCAAGTAATGGTCTGCACTTGCCATGCCTGTGGCCAAAATCAGCCAGGCACTGCTGAACACTTATCCCAGAACACCCACAGGTTATTTTGGACTGTTCAAAGGTGCAATGTGGCTGTTGGTGGCGCTCTCTCCAATTTCCCAAATATGGCCAGATATTCTCAATGTAAACCCTTCATCTGGGTTCAAAAATTACGGCCAGAGGAACATATTATTCAACATGACACCTGCTCCTTTCCAACCAGCATCAAATTGGTCAGTCAGGGCACGTAAAACTTAGATGAGACAGGCAATGCAGACTTAGCTACTACGAAACCTAAATAAGTTTCCTCATGAGGTTGTGGTCAGCCCTCATCAATGGTCATAGTCCAGCAGAACTGCAACACAGGCTTTAAAATGGTTTAGC
Organism: Schistocerca gregaria; assembly: GCF_023897955.1. Taxonomy (NCBI): domain Eukaryota; kingdom Metazoa; phylum Arthropoda; class Insecta; order Orthoptera; family Acrididae; genus Schistocerca; species Schistocerca gregaria. The sequence goes on along the minus strand of NC_064931.1, from coordinate 485,003,962 downwards.
TCTTACCTGTCAGATAGGAAACAAAGTGTCATTTTAACTTCAAATGGAACCAATTATTCCTCAGACTGGAAAACAGTTCCCCAAGGAGTCCCACAAGGTTTGATATTGGGTCCCTACCTGTTTCTTTTTTATGTAAATGATCTACCACTTGCTATTGATGTTCATTCAGTCTTATTTGCTGATGATACATCAATTCTAATTGAAAATGGGGTATCTGAAACTATTCCAGAAAAAGCCAAAAATACTTTAGAAAAATTCGCATCTTGGTTCCATCAAAACAGACTAAAGCAAAATGTAACTAAAAGCAAAATTTAACTAAAAGCAAAATTTAACTAAAAGCAAAATTTAACTAAAAGCAAAATTTAACTAAAAGCAAAATTTAACTAAAAGCAAAATTTAACTAAAAGCAAAATGACGCAACTTGAAGCTAAATTGGTAGAAAGGACTGAAATAAAGATAACTTGCAACGATCAGGATATCACAGAAGCAAACCACGTGAAGTTCTTAGGCCTAAATCTTGATAAAAATTTAAATTGGAAGGTATACATATTTTACTTAGCAAATAAACTGAACAGCTTGCCATTTGCAATGTGCATTTTGTCAGGTGCCACAAACATGGATACCATAAAGATAGTTTATCATTGCTACTTTGAGTCAGTTATTCATTATGGCATAATAATCTTGTGAAATTCAGTAAATGTCACTAGGCTCCTAGTATTACAAAAGAAGATAATTAGAAACATGTGTGTTGCAAAAAATGGGAATCTTGTCAACCATTGTTCAAAAATTTAAAAATACTATCTATTCCCTCACTCTACATATATGAGGTGGTGGTGTTCTTATATAAAAATCAACATAAACTAGACAAGTTATGTTTTCCAACACATCGTTTAAAACTTTATGCCCAAATGCCAGAGTATTTGGGGTTAAAAATTTTCAATAAAATAAAAGGCAGTAATATATTTAAGATGGAGCTTGGTTCATTGAAAAGATTGCTCTTTACTCTTCGGATGGAAAAGTGTAACTGTAACCACAACCCACATGAAGCAAACCTATGAGGGTTGAGCTGCACCCTACACTGCCCTATGATCTCAGTCCCTGCACACACCTCGGAAAGCCAGGCAAACTTGTGGAGGCAGGCACCAGCACTGACGACACAGAAAATATGCTGCCCCTGCTATCTCACTTAAACATGGTAGATGATATCACTATCCTGTCTCTCCTCTCATGACAGCAGAGCTGTTAGTGGCATCACCAGCAAAGCACTGTTTGAACAATTTTTGTCCTATGTGCCAGTTAAATTAAAGAGGAATATGGTATCCTGATCCACCAGTGACGAAGACACACATGTTTGAACTACCATCAGGTGAAGATATTCATACGATCTGCACAGTGAACATTGCTCATAGTCAGAGCCCAGAAGAGACTGTGGGCAGAACAAGAAGCCACTGCATATGTTAACTATGTAGGACAAACTCTCTGGCATCAAGTGGTCTATAAAGTCCAGCATTATGTACACCAGAATAAATCACTAAAGTATATGAAGCTGTTTGGAACATGCTACACAAGCCCAGTGAATTTCGATATTGTATTGTATTTTTGAGTGGCTTGCATTCTCTTGCTGACAGACTTTTCTGTGTTTACAGAATAATTGCGTTGAAACTTCTCATGTAAAGTCACCAACTCCATCTCCAGGCAGATAAGAACTCTGAATATAACCCTTACATCTGGCAGTTAACACACTGGTGTTCAGTAGTTGTAAACTTGTACCCAAGCACAGCTTTGATGGAATCTCATTCAATGGGTGTGGCAGTCAGTGGTTACAAGAGTTTGTGCATATCACTGAGTGCACTGGCAGCCCAATGACACATTTAACCCACAGTATGTGGAAGGTCTAGTTCAGGCAAGAGGTGGTTCAGTGATGTTTTGGGGGTGTTTCTTGTACCATAATTTGGGTGCACTTATTTAGGTTACTGTTAACATGAGCCAGGACATTTATTTAAACTTTCTTGGTGACTGAGCATTACCTTTTCTTCTACATCTTCATTATTATCATGCTGTAGATACTCCTGTCTTGCAGGATAACAGCAACTGTGTTCAAAGGACTGCATAAATATTTTTCTGGTTTGACAAACACTCAGGCACCCTATTCCACCTCGACTGGACCACTAAAACACCCAATCCCACTCTGAAAATTTGAGAGACTATTTGGAACAGTGGGTGAAATATACCAATCAACATCCTGCAAATTGGTAGCTCTACAGGTTCTAATCAATGGATAAGTTGAGCTGTATATAAAGGAAGACAGGAAGTCTTTATAAAGTATTAAATTTTATTAGCTTAATGTTTCCTAGTGGTGCCTAGTTTTTCTCTAGTTTGCATATTAATGAAGGTTATCACAAGAGGCACATAAAGGTGAAAGAAGCAGAAATTCATGATCATGCATTTTGCTTGATTGAGGGGAAAACTACCCCACAAGTAAAACAGTTGAACATGAAAGATTTTCATTTATTTATTTATTTATTTAAATGTCTAGTTCCATAGGACCAAATTGAGGAGCAAATCTCCAAGGTCATGGAATGTGTCACTCCATGAAATTACAACATAAAAGTAATAAAAGATAAAGTAAAGTGTTTATGAACCCAAAAAAGTCAAGCCTTAAGTTTAAGAAAACCTAGTCAGCAATATAACAAGAATCAGCTTAATTTTTCAAGAAACTCCTCAACAGAATAGAAGGAGTGATCCATGAGGAAACTCTTCAGTTTCAATTTGAAAGCACATGGATTATTGCTAACATTGTTTAATTCTTGTGATAGTTTACTGAAAATGGATGCAGTAGTATACTGCACACCTTTCTGCGCAAGAGTTAAGGAAATTCAATCAAAATGCAGACTGCATTTGTGCCAAGTATTAACTGAGGGAAAGCAGCTAACTCTTGGGAATAAGCTGATGCTGTTAACAAGAAATGACAGTAAAGAATATACACAATGAGAGAGCAATGTCAAAATACCCAGACTAGTGGACAGGGGTCGACAAGAGGTTCATGAACGTACACCTTCGCCCGAACGGCCCATTTCTGAGTCAGAATGGGTAGAGTTACCCCAACATATAATACCATAGACATAAGTGAATTAAAATAAGCAAAGTAGACTTATTTTTGTTTAAAACAGTCACTCGCTTCAGATACCATTCGAATAGTGAAAATGGCAGCATTAAGTCTCTGAACAAGATCCTGAACGTGGGCTTTCCATGACAGTTTACTATCTGCCTGAACACCTAGAAATGTGAACTGTTCAGTTTCACTAACCATATGCCCATTGTGTGAAATTAAATTTTTTTTAATAGTGTGTTAGAAACTGTAAAAACTGAGTCTTACTGTGATTTAGGGTTAGTTTATTTTCTACAGACCATGAACTTATGCCATGAACTGCACTATTTGAAACAGAGCCAATGTCGCACACAACATCCTTTGCTACCAAGCTAGTGTCATCAGCAAAGAGAAATATTTTAAAGTACCCATAATACTAGATGGCATATCATTTATATAAATCAGGAACAGTAGTGGACAAAGAACCCTCTCTAGCTAGAGCAGAAATGCTCTGAAGTCAGAGTTAGGGGACCTATAAACAACAACAATTAGAACTTAAGTTTCACTAATGGGGCACTCCCCCATTTGAACATACCCCACTCAGCCCCCATATCACAGCCACTCTCAACACTGTGAATAATAACCTTTTGCTGTCAGTTGTTAAGGTAAAAGGTGAACCAATTGTGAGCTACTCCCCATATTCCATAATGGTCAAACTTCTGGAGCAATATTTCGTGATCAACATAATCAAATGCCTTAGTTACATAAAAGAGATGCCTAGCATAGAAATCTTTTGTTTAATCCATACAATACCTCAAAGAGAAAATAGAATATAGCATTTTCAGTTGTTAAATGACTCTACATTTGATAGCAAATTATGTCATATAAAATGATCAATCATCCTTATATACACAGCCTTTTCCATAACTCTAACAAACACCGATAGCATAGAAATAGGTCTAAAATTGTCTACATTATCTCTTTCTCCCTTTTTATAAAGCAGTTTTACTACCGGGTTCTTTAATCTTCAGGAAACTGACCATTCTTAAAGGAAAAATTACAAATATGGCTAAGTGCAGGGCCAACTTGTGCAGCACAGTACTTTAATATTCTATTAGGCACTCCATTATATCCATGACAGTCCTTGGTTTCCAGTGATCTAATTACTGACTCAATCTCCCCTTTGTCCATATCACAGAGGAGTATTTCAGACATCAATTTTGGAAAGGCATTTTCCAAGATAGTTATTTGAGTCCCTGTAGAAACTAAGTTTTTTTTTTTTTAAATTCACAAGCAATGCTCAGAAAATGATGGTCAAATACTGTACATATATATGACTTACCAGTAACAGAAACATTTTTACTACAATCTGACTTTATATCATCAACCTTGTGCTGCTGCCAGACACACAACTGACCATATGGTTTTAATTTTATCCTGTGAATTAGCAATTCTAACCACATACTCTTTGCCTTCCTAATAACAGTATAAGCACCTTACAATACTGTTTGTAATGGGCTACTGTAGCTTGAGTGTGACTACTTGTAACATTTTGATATAATTCCTGCTTTGTTCTACACGATATCATTATCCCACTAGTCAGCCAGCCAGGCTACCTTTTACTGCTAGTGCCCCATTTAGAATGTTCTAATGGAAAGCAACTCTCAAAATGCATGAGAAATGTGTTAAGGAAAGCATTATATTTGTCTTCTATGTTATTGGCACTATAAACATTCTGCCAATCTTGTTCCTTAACGAGGTTTAAAAAACTCTCAATTGCTATTGGATTAGATTTCCTACACAGTTTGTCATTATATGTGACATTTGTTTGAGTACAAAAGCCTTTTAGTGTTAAAATTTGTGCATCATGATCTGAAAGACCATTCACCTTTTTACTAACAGAATGTCCACCCAGTAATGAGGAATGAGTAAAAATATTGTCTACAGCTGTGCTATTTTCACCTGCACCATAGCTGGAGAAAACACAGTCTGCATCAGATCATATGAGCTTAGGAGATCTACCAGCATCCTTTTTCTTGCACAGTCAAATACAAAATTAATACTGAAGTCACCACATATAACTAATTTCTGGTACTTCCTATAAAGTGGACAAAGAACCCTCTCTAGCTAGAGCAGAAATGCTCTGAAGTCAGAGTTAGGGGACCTATAAACAACAACAATTAGGACTTTAGTTTCACTAACTTCAACTGCCCCAGCATAACATTCAAATATCTGTTCATACATAGCCACTCCCCCACCCTGCAAGAAACTCTTGAAAAAACAGCCAGCTAATCTGTATCCTGGTAAAGGAAGACTCTGAATCGTCAAATTATTTAAGTGGTGCTCCAATATAACAATAATTTCAGAGTTAACATCTACAAGCAGTTCACTAACTTTATCTCTAATACCCCTTATAATTTGATGAAATATGCTAATTTCTTCTCTACTTGGATACCTGACCACCCCTGAAGGTGATTCCTTAGTTAGAAGGACTTCTTTAAGCAGGCATACCTATCAGCTGACTTCAATCTAAAAAAAGGTGCAGCTCTAACACTAACTACTACAGGAATTTTTCCATGGGTTAACCCACTACACTGTCACCTATAAGATTTAGCAGCCTCCCCTTTCCGATTCCTATTGAGATGCAGGCCATGACTTGCAAAACCTGACCTACTGGTGGATTTAACTGGCAGCACTGCAATGTGACCCATGCCCTCTGCCATCAGTGCCTTCTCCAGCAACATGTTAACACACCTAACAGCCACATTAAGATGAGGCGTATCATAATGCTGAAATAGCTGCACAAAATGCACATTAGTGTCACCAGTCTGAGTAGCTATTCTGTTCAAATATGATGAGTTAAGGTAATGATATCATACCAACACATATTTGTGATTGCATTAAGTTCAAATTTTTCTTCTTTCAGAAACAATTTTTTATTTATTCTTTGAAACAAATTTAGATAGTTGACAAAAGCAGCTGCAGCCATAACTTCCCATTCATTTGCTAGACTGGGTAGTCTCACAGGTCTCATACATGTACCACAGATTTTTGAGTTTAAATGTCGTCTTAAGAACCTTACTGAAAGTAAATAATTTGCATTGTAATGTCTTTTATGTGCCTTTTTCTGTAAACTAATGTGAAAATTTCTTATAAGTTATGTGTATACAGTGCTATGATAGAGGGATGGAGGAACCATTAAATACTGGTTGATGTTAATTCAGATATCTGTTTCTGAGGTCTGTCATAAAGAAATCAAACCTATCAATATTGGCAATAAAGCAGAAACCTAAGAAACATTTTAATCACTTCACTTTCCAGTTAAGTGACAAGTAACTCCAACACGAAAAGAAATGGGCTGTGGGTTACCATCTGACCACATAATTGCAATGCTAATTGTAAGTTTGACTTATCCACAATTAAATGTGTTGTCATGGCTGTATTCAATTAGCAAATTGAAATGTATGTTCCACACATCACAATGAAAAAACATTAATTTTCATGCATTTCATAATCATTTTGATGAATGTGCTACATTTGGTCAGTAAAATTTTGTACCGTCAAACAGGGTGATTTCGGACGGTTTTGTAATTATTTTGATTGTAACTTTCGTATATATTGTTAGATTAAATTGATTGTTATGGAAGTGGTAGGGTATATGTGTAACAAATAAAATATCCCAGAACCAGAAAGTGTATGTGTAGGTATATTTATATGAGGCAGTTAAATAAAGTGTCCAAAGTCACCCCATGGATTGGGGCGATTGTGGACACGTGTTTTTTAAATCTCTGTCCGAAGTTACTATATATAGAGGGTGAATTCAGACAGTTACTGCATTTTTTTAAATTCTACATGCTTTTTATTTGATTTTGGTGACATTTTACACATTTTTAAGGCAGCCTTTTGTTACGAATAAGTGATATGGAATGATATAATGACTTTTATATATTACAGATAAGTTTTTATTTTGCAACAATTTAAATAAAGAGTCCCTTTGTTCACTTCTGCATGAGCTCATTTAATATTTTTGCTTAATCGAACAGAAAGATCTTCTGAGTGTTGTTTGAGGAATAAATGTACCCAATTCTTCTCCTGGCTAATTATTACGAAATTTCTTCTTTTTTCAGCTAGATTTATCAAGATAGCCTTTAACTAAATATCTAATATCCAATTTAGTGAAGGGAAATCCCCAATATGTAGCCCTCAAGATACCTTGCTTCAACATCATTTCTTCTTCTTCTTCTTCCTCTTCCTTTAGCACTGGCTGTCCTCCCATTTTTTTTGGATCACATGCTTTTCTGTACGATAAGTTACCACTCTGAATATCACGAACAGCTTTATCTAAAAGTTCCAGTTCATCATTACACCATACTGTAGCACCTCCTCTGCTCTTATACATTCTTGCCATTGTCCGAAATAACCCCACACAATACACAGTATTACAAAAACCATCGTTATTTTATAACCTTGCACGAGAAACTCGACAAACTTTTACAGAAATTGTCTCAACGCTGTTAGCCACTGAGCACGTCGACAATTACGGATACAATAACTTCCCATTTGGTGCAACAATAGAAAGTTTCCACTTTATGATAATGCATGGATCTTTAACACTGAGACTGTTCGTCATTTATTCACCTAGGGAAACAATTGACGCAAAATAAAAGTTGTGGAAAGTGATAAATGTAATCTTGTGCTTAAAATAACTGGTGCATGGATGTAAAAATAAGTAACTCTTTTTTTCTGTGGTGTCACCGCCAGACACCACACTTGCTAGGTGGTAGTCTTTAAATCGGCCGGGGTCTGTTAGTATACGTCGGACCCACGTGTCGCCACTATCAGTGATTGCAGACTGAGTGCAGCCACACAGCAGGTATAGACAGACTTCCTAGCACTTGCCCCAGTTGTACAGCCGACTTTGCTAGCGATGGTTCACTGCCTACTTATGTTCTCAATTGCCGAGAAGATAGTTTAGCATAGCCTTCAGCCACGTCATTTGCTACGACCTAGCAAGGTGCCATTATCAGTTACCATTGATATTGTGAACTATGGTCAATGTGTGATGCAAAACGATGCAGCAGCAGACGCTTCACTGCTAACACAGCCCCAACACACTGTTGCACTTTTCAATGCTGCACTGGAAAGCTGGACGGAGTGGTCACACCAATTTGGATTCCATCTCGCCGCCTACTGAATTCAAGGTAACAAGCGGTAGACTTTTTTGTTATCTTCAGTCGGGGTGAATATGTACCGTGTGATAGTCAAATTATTTCCCCGCCGCGACGTAGCAACTCTGTCCTACGAAGAAATTTTGTCTGCATTAGATGCATATTTCAAAGAATCAGTCAATGTAATTGCGAAAAGGTATACCTTCTTTCATACAAAACGTACGGCAGGTCAGACTTATCAGGAGTGGGTTGCAACCTTGCAAGGCCTTACTAGGGATTGTGCTTTTGAGTGTCAATGTGGACTCCCTTATTCAGATACTATGGTACATGATGCAATTGCACAGAACGTTTCTGATGTTCGTATAAGAAAACAGATTTTGAAACTAGTCAATCCCTCCCTTCAACAAGTGATGGACATATTGGATCGGCAGGACACACTTGACTTAGCTCAGGAATCATTTGAAACTTCACCAGCAGTGTGTCAGGTTAACCGGCCCGCCGGGCGAGCTGCACGGAGCAGTAAACAGCACTCGCGCCCGACCGCGCCACTGCCGTCAGGCTCTCAGCCACGTGTGCCTCGCCGGCAAGCAAATGCAGTGATCAAATCATGCCCGCGGTGTGCTACTAAACATTCGGGTGAGAATTGCCCGTCACGCCAAGCTATTTGCTTTTATTGTAATAAAAAAGGACATGTTCAGAGTGTTTGCCAGAAAAAGCTCAGATCGTAAGCCCAAAACCGTTCCAGGCCCTTTGCTTCGCGCTGGAATCGGAATCAAACTAAGGATACTTAGGCTCGCGAAACTTCGCCTGTGAAAATTCATGTAGATCATTCCACTCCGCCCAGTGCCACTCCCTCTAACAGTGACTGTGTTCGTCCCAAAAATAGTGTGCGTCGACATCGCCAGAACTCCCGTCAAGTCGCAAGTGATTATGTACCAGTGTCAGTTCACGTTGCACGAGACAGTCGCTCTTGTCGTCAGCAGGACAATGAACTTTTTGTGGACTTGGACATTAACGGCAAAGTGATACCATTCCAGCTCCAAACCGGGGCTGCAGTTTCACTGATCAATCAAGACACTTACAAACTGCTGGGCACACCTCCGTTGCGTGCCGCAAATGTTAACTAGCTATTCAAAACAAGAGATCCCTGTGTTAGGACAGTGCAGCCTTCTTGAAACATACAAAGGACAAACAAAACTTGTGTCATTTTACGTCCTTTGTTCTTCTTCTGCAGTGAACTTGTTTGGTTCGATTTATTTCAATTGTTTAACTTGTCTATAGTAAATCAGGTCCTATCAGTGAACCAGACTGTGCCTTCAGACAGTGTTTCTGGTCTATGTGAAGAATTTGCGGACATTTTTGCACTGGGCCTCGGTTGCGCTAAGAACTATACAGCACATTTGGAACTGAAAGTAAAAGCACAACCGAAATTTTTCAGAGTGCGCAATATTCCCCATGCATTGCATGATGAGGTCGCAAAAACATTACACAATATGGAATCGCAAGGTGTAATTGAACCTGTGCAGGCTTCTCTCTGGGCATCACCCTTAGTAACTTTGCCAAAACCTTCTGGCAAATTGAGACTTTGTGTGGACTTCAAGGCAACAGTGAATCCACAACTAGTGATTTCAACTTTTCCTGTACCCCGCCTGGAAGATCTTTTTGACAAACTGTGCCCGGGAAAATATTTTTCGAAGTTGGACCTCACAGATGCGTACTTGCAAATACAAGGAATCCCAGCGCGTTTTGGTGGTTAACACGCATCTTGGGTTGTATCGATTCAAACGACTGCCATTCGGGTGTGCATCAGCCCCTGCATTGTTTCAGCAATATCTAAAAACTGTTTGTGCGTCGGTCCCTACTGCAGCAAATTATCTGGACGATATTGTGATCTCTGGAAAGACGGAAGAAGAACATTTGGCCAATCTCATAACATTATTTCAGGTCTTGCGACAAAATGGTCTTTGCTTGCAGAAGGACAAATGTCTGTTTTTTGCTTGTGACTTGCCATACTTGGGACATGTATTCAATGCCCAAGGCATACATCCCAGTCCAACGCACTTCCGTGCCATACAAGACTTGCCGTCGCCGCAGAATTTGAAGCAGCTACTGAGTGTGCTGGGAAAAATAAATTACTACCACCACTATGTGCCGCATGCCTCTTCCATTTCAGCTCCGCTTCATCGCTTACGCCGTAAGGGTGTTCCGTTCGTCTGGACGACGGAATGTGAACGGGCCTTTCGCCGGTTGAAATCGGCATTGCTTTCCAATACTTGCCTTAAGCCATTCGATCCCCAGAAGCCCCTCTTGTTGATGGTGGATGCATTGGATTTCGAGATCGGTGCTGTGCTTGCGCACAAAGATGGATCACACGATCATCCTATTGCCTTTGCGTCCAAATTGCTCTCGTCTGTTCAAAGAAATTATTCACAGATCGAGAAAGAAGCATTGGCTCTCGTATTTGGTGTTACAAAGTTTCATGATTTCTTGTATGGTCGTCACTTTACCATAATCACAAAACACAAACCTTTGACATCGCTTTTTCATCCGACCAAGCCTGTACCTCCACGTACAGCACAGAAATTCATTCAATGGTCTATTTTCCTCTCGCAGTACTGCTACGATATCTTGTATCAGTCCACTGCTAAGCACGGAAACGCCGATGCGTTGTCCCGCTTGCCTGTTGCTGAGAACAGGGCATTCGATTCCTCTGAACTTGCTTGCATGTTCATTGATGCGGAAACTGATGACGTGGTCGAATCATTTCTGATTGATTTTCGTCGTGTAGCTACAGCCACAGCTGCCGACCCTGTCCTTGCTCCCGTTCTGCATTTTGTTGCTACGCAATGGCCCTTGTCAAAGTCACAGATAGGGGACCCATTGGTTCGCAGATTTTTGGCTCACAAGGAGAGACTTTTTGTATGATGTGGTGTTTTGCTGTTGCGTTCTGATAATGATCAGTCCAGGGTCGTGGTCCCCCGTTCATTACAGTCCTCTGTGTTACAGCTTCTCCACCAAGGACATTGGGGTATAGTGAGAACGAAACAACTTGCTCGTTAGCACTGTACTTGGTTCGGAATCGATGCCGCGATTACGAATATGTGCTCTTCTTGCATGGTGTGTGCCGAACAACAATCAGCACCACCGCGGAAATTCTTTGCATGGCCAAGAGCCACTTCCCCTTGGCAACGCTTACACATCAATTTTTGCTGGTCCATTCTGGAATACTCGATGCTTTGTTGTGGTAGATTCATTAAGTAATTTTCCTTTTGTTGTCTGGATGTCTTCCACAACGTCATTTGCCACCTTCCAAGCGTTATCTGCTATCTTTTGCATTGAAGGTCTTCCCCAGACTATTGTTTCTGACAATGGCCCACAATTAATGTCCGCAGAATTTCAGTCATTCTGCAAGGCCAATGGTATTCAACATCTGACGTCCGCGCCGTTTTCGCCACAGTCAAACGGTGCCGCTGAACGATTGGTCAGGACTTTCAAGTCACAGATGTTGAAGTTGAAAGAGTCGCATTCTCGGGAGGATGCGTTATTGCTCTTTTTGTCCTCGTATCGCTCTCAGCCCCGAGATGGTCGCTCGCCGGCTGAGTTGCTCCACCTTCGTCATCACTGAACCTTGATGTCTTTGCTACATCTGTTGCATCAGGGTCCTGTGCAGCGGCAGACACCTGTTTTTGCTCCAGGCGACGTTGTCTAATATTGCCACTATTGAGGTTCACGGCATTGGCTCGAAGGGCGCATTCTTTGCTGCCTCAGCAGTGCTATGTTTCTGGTTTTGGGGGCCTCTGGTGAGGTGCGTCGGCATCTCAATCAGCTGCGGCTCTGTCGTCGCATGGGGTCTGCCGCTCGCCGTCTGCTTTCAGCGATGGTGCCGTCCGGTCAGCACCACGGGGACCCATCTACTGGCTCGCCTCAGCCCCATGTGTTACCGATGCTGCCTTCCATTTTGTCCCGTGGCAACGCGCCACCGCCTGTTCTCCCGCCGGCGACGCCCGCAGTGGACACGTCGCTGCAACCGCCGGGCGCCTCCCTGGGTCACAGGTCGCCGGTCGCCGATCGCTTCGCGTGACTAGTTGTTCTCCAACATGGAACTCTTGCCCGCTCCGGACCATATGTCGTCTTCGCCCGTCGGGTGCCCCAGCCCGATGGAGGTCGACCCTTCGGCCCCTCTTGTCTCTCTACAGGCGCACAGGTGGCACAGCCTCGCCTGTTGTTAGGCTCCCCACCTCGCCGGGCGGAACCCTTATGCCACAACCGTACACCGATTTGCGGGGGAAGAATGTGGTGTCACTGCCAGACACCACATTTGCTAGGTGGTAGCCTTTAAATCGGCCGCAGTCCGTTAGTATATGTCGAACCCGCGTGTTGCCACTATCAGTGATTGCAGACCGAGGGCCGCCACACGGCAGGTCTAGAGAGACTTCCTAGCACTCGCCCCAGTTGTACAGCCGACTTTGCTAGCGATGGTTCACTGCCTACTTATGTTCTCAATTGTCGAGAAGATAGTTTAGCATAGCCTTGAGCTACATCATTTGCTACAACCTAGCAAGGCGCCATTATCAGTTACTATTGATATTGAGAACTATGTACCGTCAAGAGCAACGTTCATCACTAATGGATTAAAGTTAAGTATTCCACCAGCTACGTCCATTGTTTCTAAATTCTAATTTCCTTGTCCTGTTCCAGACCTCACGCCAGCTTGCGTGAGCTAAATCGCATGCCTTTCGGCCTCCTCTAGTAACATGGTGTTGGCTCTCCTGCCAACCACAAAAGTTTCTATGCTGTAACAAAGAGCAAATAAGCCACACTGTCCGTATTAGCCCCAGTGTCCAAAATCTCCCTGTTTGAGGGTACTACAAGCACTCTGTAGACAACAGTCTGTTGTTAGTAGATGGCAGGGAATGATATATTATGGAGATTGTTAACAAATTTAATACATTCTGAGACAAAAGAAGTGACACACCATTAAGGAACTATCCAAATGTGACAGAAATTGGTAAATGTAACATACATGTGCAGACAAACAAATGATTACAATTTCATAAAAATTGAATGTTTTATTCGAGAGAAAGAACTTCATAAATTGAGAAAGTCAACAATGCACTGGTCCACTTTTTGCCTTTATGCAAGCAGCTATTTAGCCTCGCAAGCATTTATAGAGTTGTCCTATGTCCTTCTGAGGGATATCCTGCCAAATTCTGTCCAATTGGCATGTTACATCAACAAAATCTTGATTTGACTGGAGGGCCCTGCCCATAATGCTCCAAACATTCTCAATTAGGGAGAGATCTGGTGACATTTATAGACAAAATAGGGTTTTCCAAGGATTAAGACAAGCACTAGAAACTCTCGCCATGTACACAAGAGCATCATCTTGCTGAAATGTAAACCCAGCATGGCTTGCCACGAAGGGCAACAAAATGGAGCAAAGAATGTCATTGACATTCCACTGTGCTGTAAGGGTGCTACAGATGGCATCAAAAGGGGTCTTGCTACGAAATGAAATGTTACCCCAGACCATATTCCTGCTTGTCGGACCATATGGTGAGTGACAGTCAGGTTGGTAGCCCACTACTGTACAGGGTGTCTCCAGACATGTCTTCGCTCATCACTGGGGCTCAATTCGGAGTGGGACTCATCGCTGAACACAATTTTACTCCAATGAGATTCCAGGCTCTAACAACCAGTGATGACATGTCTGGTGATGACCCGGACAGCAGCGAGATACTAACCAGACACTCACCTGCCAAACGGCCTGACAACCTGTAGTGATAGTCAGGGGTGCTGTTTCATTTCATAGCACGACCCCTTTGGTTGCCATCTGTGGCACTCTTACAGCATGACGGTACATAAACGATATTCTATGGCCCATTTTGTTGCTCTTCATGGCAAGCCATCCTGGGCATACATTACAGCAACATAACACCCACCTGCACACAGCAAAAGTTTCTACTGCTTGTTTTCATGCTTGTCAAACCCTACCTATACCAGTAACATCACTGCATTTCTCCCCACTTGATAATGTTTGAGCCATTATGGGCTAGGCCCTCCAAGGGCAAGGCCATCCAACCAGCTAGGAATTTGAACTCTAATGCATCAGTTGGACTGAATTTGGCACAAGATCCTTCAGGAGGACATCCAACAATTCTGTCCATCAACGCCATACTGAATAACTCCTTTGTAGACTACATTGTAAACTTGCTCAATTTGTGATGCTGAATAAATCACTCATTTTTTCTGAAACTATGATCAGTTGTTTGTCTGTACATGTATGTCACATCTACCGATTTCTATCCCACTTGTATAGTCCTTCATAGTCTCTCTCTCTCTCTCTCTCTCTCTCTCTCTCTCTCTCTCTCTCTCTCTCTCTCTCTCTCGCCTTAGTGTGTATTTTGCATGATAAAACTGAATTTACCACTGAATATGAAAATAATGGTGAACTGTAATTCCTTGATGTGAATACCGAGAATCAAGAAAGTAGGCACATATAGAGCATACGGACGTCAACAACAATGGATATTTTGATGCAAAATAAATCTTTTCATCCAATGGCAAACAATCTGCCCTTTGTTATTGTCTAGTAGACAGAGAACTCAGAATTTTTATGGGTAAATAATATGGGCCTGGATATTACTATAGTTATCCAAAGGAAGTAGACACCAAGAAAACATGGTGAATTAATTAATATGTAAGATGCAAAGCACAAAACAGGAATGCTAAACTCAATGTTAAGAGAATTCTAATTCCATATTTTAGTAACTTGTTACAGAAGGCAGATAACATTTTAAGCAGTTTAAGATTCAAGTTGTATTTGATATGAACAATGTGTTATCATATAAACTCTTAAAACACAAAACTGATCAAATTAACAAAGCAGGTGACTGCAAAATTCAGTGCAACACTTGTCATGTAAACTAAAATGGTCAAACTGGCAGGTCCTTCAAAACAGAATAAAGTTCACACAAGAATGCATTTCAGCTCAATAATTTGCAAAAGGTACCTGTGTCCTTGTACATTTCTGTAACTGGCCACGCTTTGTTGTGAACTGAAGAGGGTTTCACAATCTCGCACGTGTGAAATAATTTTAGGAAACTGGATCTGTTAAAACAACTGGAAATTACAGTGCAAGGTGCCAAAAATAAAAACATATTAAATGAACATCCCCCTCCCCCAACTTCAGCCTAAAGCATATTATGGGAAACACCCAGTTTGCCGTTTAGTCTTTTTTTTCTCATCTCAGAATCTCTTCATTCTTTTGCTCAGGTTCCTCCTACTCTCCTCTGTCTAGATGATCTTGGTCTTTGTACTTTGTTTTTAATGGAACCCCTTGAAGCTTTCAACCTTCATTTGAAACACATCTTTATCCCAGAGTTCTTTCTGATTGAGCCCAAATTTCTCCATTTTCTGTTTTCTTTCCTCAGTTCACTTTAAAGTTGCTTTAAGTTTGATGATGCAACTGATTTTATTTGTCAATCTACATTGACTCATTCTGAAGAGGTAGCCATAAAACATCAGCCTTGCATACAGTGTCTGTGATTGCCTCCACTTATTTATACAGATCAATTTCTCATCTTCTTCCATGTATCATCATTTCTTTTTTTTTTCTGTTCTAGGATCTTCCGAACATTTTTCTTTCATCATCCTCTGGTACTTCCATTTCACCTTTCTTATTCAATATCAGGCATTCTACACTGTAAAGTGCTTTTGGCTTAATAACCATGATGTAGTGTCAAATCTTTGCATTGCAGGAAATGGTTCTTTTGTTGTATCTATTTTGTAATAACCTGTATAATAGTGTATCTTTCTAGCTCATCCTTTGCTTCTTTATCACGCCCATTCAGTTGGATTCATTCACCAAGATACTTGACTGCATCTGTTTTCTTGATTTTTCCGAACCTTGCATTCAGATGGACTTCTCCATCGTGTTTGTACTTCTGGTATTCCATTTTTCATAAAATATCATGAGTCCTGTTCTTTCTGCTATCTCATGTAGTTTTGTCAGCATTATTAGAGTTTGTTCTCTACTGTTGGCTAACAATGCCAAAATCATTGAGTGCTTACCCACTCCATCTTCAAAACCCATTTCTTTGGAGCAAAGCTAATCTCTTCCACTCCTCCTTTCATGGATTCCTTCCATGTTATTATCTTTCCCAGGACAAAGTTTAAGCACAATGGAAATAACATTTTTTCCAATTTTGTGGAACTGTTACAAATACCAGTTATATTAGTGATAAAGGTGCCTTTGAGGCATTAAGTGTATGTGATATAATTAAGAATCCCAGTAATTTCCATACACTGTGTTTGATATCTTTGATACTTAGTGGAAGTGTCTGAATCCTTGATTATGTACACAAGACGTTCAAGGTCATGTCACATATCTGTTTAAATCAGGATGTGCATTTCCTGGAGGAAAAGAGACTGTGTACACAAATGACTATCTCTGTGACACTAACAAGATTCACAATCCGCATATGCCAATTTATTTTCTCTGAACTACAGTTACTGGCTGGTTGCATTTTAAGATGAGGACAAGGTTACAAGACAAGTGATCACAAAATTTTTATACCCTTTGTTATAATTTTTACCTTCATATAATGGCAACACGGCTATGGGGATTTCGCATATATGAACATTTTGACGATGCTTTCCATGGAATGCAGATTCTAGTGTTAACGCATTTCTGGTGGTGGTGGTGGTGGTGGTGGTGGTGGTGGTGGTGGTGGTGGCGGCGGCGGCGGCGGCGGCGGCGGCATGTAGTGCTTTTGCATTGTGCATGGTTAAACCTGCATTTTGGGTAATAAAATAGTGCCAGAAACTAAAATGCTATGAGTATACACTTAATATTTTCTTTCAAACAATCACAGAAAATATTTTATATTGTGTGGTATCAGCCACCACTGGCCACAGAGCACCACTATCCACTGATACTTACCTGCCCCCAGTGAACCCCCAAGTCCATCTCTCATAGCATCCAGACCAATTCCCTCCCAACAGCCCACAAAACTCATTACCTAAAGAAACCCAAAACACTGTTATCAATCTGTCTACGAAAAACATGAAACCTACAGAAGTTTCAGTCCTATCCAAAGCCCTCAACATCTGCCCTACACCCAGTTACAACCATGCTGGACTTATCAAAGACCTACTCTCATTCTCCTAAACTCTACAGACGAAACACTTTTTTCCACTAACCCCTCTAACCAAAGCCATCCAAAATCCAACACTGAACACTGGTTGCCCAGTTCACACTTTCATCCTACCATTACCACCCCCTAGCACCATCTAACTTCCACCTTATTCCTTGTATAACTAACTAACTACACCCTCACACATAATTACTTTTCCTTTGAGTGGAATATTTACAAACAAATCCATGGTCTGCCATGGGCACCTACATGGCATCCCCTTTGTGCCAAACTGTTTGCAGGCCATCTATAGGAAACCTTCCTAACCACCCAAAATTCCAATCCCCTTACTGATTCAGGTTCACTAACAATACCTTCGTTACCTGCACCCAGGGCAAGAAACTATCGGTCTGTGCACAACAGCACACAGTACCAATATGTTCCAAAAAGGGGTGCATAGAAATGTGATACCAAATGGCTTAAATTTTAACTGTACATTCTTTAGACATTCATCTAGAAATGCCATTTACGCATTTTCTATCTGTATTCATTATCAAAGCATACCATAAAAACAACGATTTTCGAGTACCAATTGGGGGGTGGCCACTTCAATCATTTTCATTCATGGAAAATTGCCAAAATTTTTACCATATGCTCTTAAGATTATTTTCTCAGAGACCCTTTAAACCTCTTTTTATATCACCATCCATTACTGAGATCCATAGCTTCAAATTTATCATGCAAGTAATATTCAGTCTGAGGGGTAAATTTAGTTTTAACTGACATTGTGAACAATGGCAAAGGTTCTGGGGTCATCACTGAGGTTCTGAGGTCATCAAAACCATGTTTTTAGTTGCCATTTTTTCCATCAATAAAACTTTATGGCTTGCTGTCTTTGTATAATGAGCACTTCATGCCTATATAGGCAGAAGACCTCCTTCCAAAATAGACAATGTGCCGTCTAGGGGTCACAACCCCACACACACCCTCGCCAAGGACACGGGTGGAGAGGAGACAATAGTGGTTGAAGAGAAGCACAGCAGACTGTAAGAAAGGAAGAAAGAGACAGTGACAATGGGAGAGAAAAAGAACAGGACAAAGGCAATGTTAGTGGGGCAGAGACACAGTGAAAGTGGCAGAGGACACAGTGGTAAGGGAGAGCCCAAGAAAGGAATGGTGACACTGACAGTGGGAGACCGACAGGAGAAAGTCGAGAAAGTCTCAGTGGGACAAAAAGAGACAGTGGAGAAAGAAAGAAATATTGACAGCGACAGTGGAGGGAGATGCTGAGTATGAAGGCTTTATTACGAAGACAGATTTGGTAAATGATTTACAATTTCCTGTGTCAAAAGAACTTGAATATCTTTGCACGCTAAAATTTTTGGTGAAGATGGCAGAATGGGGGTTGAGGCAGCTGGTCACCAACTTTTCTGTCAGACTTTTTTTAAGAGCAACTATCCACCTTTTTGTGGTCCGACAGCAGCATTTTTTGCTGGTCTTTATTTCTCTGCAGTCTCAGCACCTTCTTAACCCTCTGCTTCACCTGGTCCCCCTCAGCCCAGTGCGACATCTACCTGGATAATGAGCTCTGCCTTTCTGATGGCTCCATACAAACAAACTTCCATCCACATCAAATGCATCAGCAGTAACTGGATTTTGGCACCTGCCATTCCTTCCACAAGACAAAGTCACTCCCATATAGTTTGGCCACCTGTGGATCGTGCAGCTGCGGTGATGAGAAACCCTATGCTCAGTATTCTGAAAGTCTTACTAAGATCTTCACAGACATGCACTACCCTCACCAGCCCAAACCTAGACTGCAGGCAGATGGGGTTGGATTGAGTTGATTTGATTTGGGGGGAGGAGACCAAACTGAGAGGTCATCGATCTCATCGGATAGGGAAGGATGGGGAAGAAAGTCGGCCATGCCCTTTCAAAGGAATCATCCCAGCATTTGCCTGAGGCAATTTAGGGAAATCACATAAAACCTAAATCAGGATGGCCAGACATGGGATTGAACTATCGTCATCCCGAATGCGAGTCCAGTGTGCTAACCATTTCACCACCTTGCTCGGTACAGGCAAATGCTGGATTGTCTTACCCATAATATTGGATGTTGGCAGGTATCTTATTGCCATTTGAGGAGATAGCACCCTGTGCTGAAGTTTTGTATTCCACTAGTGAAATGACATACCGTTCAGCAAAAGTAACCCATAATCTATGCCCAGTTGTGTGTCATATTTTGTACCTTTATCACTGTTTCATATGTCACAATATTCTCATGGCACCTGGCTATATGTGATGTCATGCCCTGTTCAGTCCTGTCTTTTGTCTCTTCCTTAAAAGAACAATTTGCTCATGTTCCACATTTACATTTATTCCATCTTACTGCACATGCATAATTCGTGGAAATAACTGTCATCTTATGTCACTTAGTCAGATTCAGCTCTTAAGCAGCACTCTGTGTGCACCGCTCATGAAATTGCTTCACAGTCTTAATGCTGGCAGTCTTCTCAGATGGTAATAACAACGTTATGTATCTTAACAAAACGCCCATATTACTCAAATTTTTTTATGTTCTGATCAGTGCACAAGAAATTCCGTCATTGGTTTAAATGATATCGTGTTTATTACAAATGAATTCAAATATGGAGCAACTGCGGATAACTGAGATCACTGTGAAATAAAAATTTAAAACTTGAAGACACACAATGTATTCATACCATCAATCAGAATTTTGTCTGTTCCAATCAGTCCTGATTTTGTTCATTTTCTTTCTTTTTTGTCCAGCTTTTAAGTAGTAAGCTCTGTGTCTGAAGAAGGGTATTTCATTTTATAACTGTGTATACTAGAAGGTATCAGATAGATTATGTAATGGTAAGACTGAGATTTAGGAACCAGGTTTTAAATTGTAAGACATTTCCAGGGGCAGATGTGGACTCTGACCACAATCTATTGGTTATTAAATGTAGATTAATACTGAAGAAACTGCAAAAAGGTGGGAATTTAAGGAGAGAGGCCTGGATAAACTGAAAGAACCAGAGGTTGTACAGAGTTTCAGGAAAAGCATAAGGGAACAATTAACAGGAATGGGGGAAAGAAATACAGTAGAAGAAGAATGGGTAGCTTTGAGGGATGAAGTAGTGAAGGCACCAGAGGATCAAGTAGGTAAAAAGATGAGGGCTAGTAGAAATCCTTTGGTAACAGAAGAAATATTGAATTTAATTGATGAAAGGAGAAAATATAAAAAAAATCAGTAAATGAAGCAGGCAAAAAGGAATACAAACGTCTCAAAAATGAGATCGACAGGAAGTGTAAAATGGCTACGCAGGGATACCTAGAGGACAAATGAAAGGATGTAGAGGCTTAGCTCACTAGGGGTAAGATAGATACTGCCTACAGGAAAATTAAAGAGACCTTTGGAGAAAAGAGAACGACTTGTATGAATATAAACATCTCCAATGGAAATACAGCCCTAAGCAAGGAAGGAAAAGCAGAATGGTGGAAGGAGTATATAGATGGTCTATACAAGGGCAATGTACTTGAGGACAATAATATGGAAATGAAGAGGATGTAGATGAAGATGAAATGGGAGATATGATACTGCTTGAAGAGTTTGACAGAACACTGAAAGACCTGAGTCGAAACAAGGCCCTGGGAGTAGACAACATTCCATTACAACTGCTGATAGCCTTGGGAGAGCCAGCCCTGAGAAAACTGAGGGACATGAAAGAGAAGCAGTGGTTGGGAAGGGACTGAGACAGGGTTGTAGCCTCTCCCCAATGTTATTCAATCTGTAATTGAGCAAGAAGTAAAGCAAACAAAAGAAAAATTCAGAGTAGGTATTGAAATCCATGGAGAAGAAATAAAAACTTGGAGGTTCACCAATGACATTGTAATTCTGTCAGAGTCAGCAAAGGACTTGGAAGAACAGTTGAATGGAATAGACAGTGTCTTGAAAGGAGGATATAAGATTAACATCCACAAAAGCAAAACGAGGATAATGGAGTGTAGTCGAATTAAGTCGTGTGATGCTGAGGGAATTAGATTAGGAAATGAGACACTTAAAGTAGTAAGGGAGTTTTGCTATTTGGGGAGCAAAATAACTGATGATGGTCGAAGTAGAGACGATATAAAATGTAGACTGGCAATGACAAGGAAAGCGTTTCTGAAGAAGAGAAATTTGTTAACATCGAGTATTGATTTAAGTGTCAGGAAGTCATTTCTGAAAGTATTTGTATGGAGTGTAGCCATGTATGGAAGTGAAACATAGATATAAATAGTTTGGACAAGAAGAGAATAGAAGCTTTCGAAATGTGGTGCTGCAGAAGAATGCTGAAGATTAGATGGGTAGATCACATAACTAATGAGGTGGTACTGAATAGAACTGGGGAGAAGAGGAGTTTGTGGCACTACTTGATTAAAAGAAGGGATCGGTTGGTAGGACAGTTTCTGAGGCATCAAGGGATCACCAATTTAGTATTGGAGGGCAGTGTGGAGGGTAAAAATCGTAGTAGAGAGAGACCAAAGAGATGAATACACTAAGCAGATTCAGAAGGATGTAGGTTGCAGTAGGTACTGGGTGATTATGAAGCTCGCACAGGATAGAGTAGCATGGAGAGCTGCATCAAACCAGTCTCAGGACTGATCACCATCACCACCACCACCACCACCACCACCACAACAACAACAACACATCTGTGTTTCACCAATGTCTGCAAACAGCATCTCCTGACAGCACAGTTTCTCTATTTCTGTCATGTTATTCTATGTTTGGAGGTTAAATGACACTATTGTAGCAATCCCGACATTACAGGTACAATCAGCACTCATTCTGCCCAAAGTTAAGAGTAAAACATTGGCAACTTATATCACTGTAATCATTCTTTCTATCACTCTATGGTGTTATTGGAAGAAAAGCCCACAGCTACATAAAAAAAAATATTTGCTCTAATGTTTATTTACATAAAAAGTTGTCAATATCCGATAGGCTGCAAAATACTTGTCCCTTTGGGAACTATCACTTACCAAAATCTTTTTTTTTCCTTTTAAACCAATTACAGAATATCAGATGGAATACACTAGACACAAAATCAAAACACCCATGTAACATTTTATCTATGAGGTTCATTCAAATGAAACTGGATCAGTGCATCTACCTTTGTCTTACACATAAGGTGGCACCACATAATTATGGGTATGGTGGCGCCATCTATTGGTAGAGAGACTGACGTGTGCACACCGTTTGATGTCGCATACCACCAGTGTGGTTTCACACCGAAGAGAAGGTGCTCACACAAGTTATCGTCCACTACCAAACATGTGGGCAAGTAGGAACAACAAGGAGTCATTCAATTTTTGGCGGCGGAGGGAGTTGGAGGTTGTGAAATGTATCGACAGATGAAGGCTGTGTACAGTGAGTACAGTACGAGCCATTCAAGTGTTGTGGAATGGCGCCAATGATTCCTTGAGGGATGTGAGTCACAGGAAGATGATGGTCGTCCTGGACAGACTTATCGTGTCATCACACTGAAAATGGTTAAGGAAGTGAATGCTTTAGGCTTGGACAACCGCAGAATCACCATGGACGAGATCCATCGGTTACAGGGTATTAGCGTGAGCACTGCCCACACCATAATGCATCATCACTTGAACTTTCGAAAAATCTGTGCGCAGTGGGTTCCCCACCAACTGACTGCTGAACAGCAAAATGGTGCTGTCTTTGAGTCATCTGCAACATTATCATGAGGAGGAATACGGCTTTCTGTCGCACATTGTCACAGGTGATGAAACATGGTGTCACCATTTTGAACTGGAAAGCAAGTGTCAGAGCAAGCAGTGGAAGCACGCTACTTCACCACCTCTAAAGAAATCAAACGACATGCACACCAGTTCTGGTAAGGTCATGATGTCCTCCTTTATTGACCGTAAGGGCCCACTGCCTGTCGAGTTCCTGGAACAGGGAACCATCATCAATGCCCAGCATTATCAAGCCGCTTTAAGGAACCTTACATGAGCCATCAAGCCAAAACACTGAGGCATGTTGTCCAATGTTATTATCCTCCTGCATGGTAATGCTCACCTACACATGGTGAATGTGGTGACAACAATACTGCAGCAGTTTCAGTGCGAAATGCTGGAACATCCACCATACAGGCCCGATCTTCCACCGTGTGACTTTCATGTGTTTGGACCTCTAAAACAAGCTATTAGCGACCGATTCACAACAGATGATGAAGTGTGTGACTGGGTCCAGGCCTGGATCCGACAGCAGCCTACTAGCTTCTTCAAGGATGGAATCGACTGGCTAGTGTTGCAATGGGATAAATGAGCCAACAGTTTTGGCAACTATTTTTGAGTATGGGTACAGTATATAAACACATTTTTGAGTTAATGAAATCATTACTGTTACCTTACACTAGTGACTGGGTTTCATTTGAATGCATCTCATAATGAAACTCAGTTGCTTCAATAAAACTCTCAAAATAGTGCACCGTATCGAAGGACAGTCCAAACGCATCAAAATAGTCAAACTTTTTGCATTGGAATGTTAACTTGAAGAAAGTTTTCCAGTACATTATCCTTAAGTTAAGAGAAGGGAAATGCAGGAAACTTAAACTAAAACACTCAGAACAAGATCTGAACCTAGCTCTCTTGTGGAATATTTCAAAATTTCTATGTAAAATCATCTTAAGTAATGCTAATATTGGAGACAGAATATTTATACAACAAGGAGCCATTGTTGTGAACCGCTGCTTTTTATGTCAATCTAGTTATCTACTTTTTAGTACTGTCACTGAAAGGATGTTGTATAGTTCCTTATTAGGGGTGCAAGGCTGAACATATAAGGAATTGTAAAAATTAACAACACAATATTTAAGTAATGAAATACCTTTCCATACAATACTGCGCATTCCTCATGCAGGTTGCTGTTAAGCATTTTCCCCAACAAGAGCTGCGTGCGACAAAGGTTGGAAGTCTGAAGCAATGTCTGAAGTTTCAGTCTAATAGTTTTAATATTTTCCGGTGAAGTTCCATCTTTTTGGAGCTTTGCAATGTTTTCTAAATACAAAATAGCTAACTGAGTGTGAAACTTTTCAACCTGAAAAATAAAGAGTATACTAGTTAAAGTGACAAAATATGACTGATCTTCCACTGCATTACAGCAAAGCCTCACTTTGACTATTTTGTGACTGCCATGAATCATCAGATACGTGGTGTTGTCGTTACCTGTAAATTCTTGTCTAGTACTATATATTCGAGGTACTTTATTACTGCTTTTGGGTAACGGTAAAGATATTCTACGACCACGTCAGGCTTCAGAGCTCCATCCTGGTGAGTATCTTGTGAACGCAGTGTGAAAGCACCAACACCAATTTCTTCATCTTGGCTTAAGACATAGTCTGCATACCTCCATATAAGATCAGTATCTTTAAGACTGTAACAAAAACACAGTAGTTACTCTTTAAATATAATGTTCTTTTTTATGTGATTTTAATTCAGAATTTTATTAAATAAAAGCTATACTACAAGTATGAAACAACATTAAAAACACCAGTACTAGCAAAAAGAGCATGCAGCATTGAATGAAATCATAATATACCAGTTAATATATTTTTATTATAAATATGAGGGAACATAATGTTACACAATACAGTAAATGTAACCTGTGCCTGATGCAAGACTAAGGGTGCAAACAAACCAGTCTTTAACAGTCTTGTCATGTTGCAAATGAGGGACAATAAAATTCGCTGCAAAGTGTGCTGTCTTCTCCCTCTCCTGCACTGCTAATGGATTCACGGGAATAATTTAATCAAGTTCAAGTTCTTGTGCCCATGGAAAACAAAGTGCCACCAGGCAAAACATTATGGTTCCAATATTAACCTGTGTTATGAGATAAAGATGTAATTATTAAGGAAGAATTCTGTGTTTTCATGATATATTATTTACAGTGGATAACTGCTACAAACTAATAGAACTGATGCATTTCTGTTGTTGAATATTTAACACAAACAAGCCTATATAGACAGGTCTCAAACATACAACACCCAAAAGATATGGCGTTCACAATTTTTTATTGTGTCAAAGAAAAAGAAAGATAGAAGTTTATCTTTCACGTGATGACAAAGCCATTAGAGACTGAGCACAAGCTTGGATCAGATCAGGCTGGGGAAGGAAATTGGCTGTATCCTTTTCAAAGGAATCATCCTAGCCATCACCTTTATCAGTTTATATTAATGATGGAAAACCCAAATCTGGATGGTCATACTGAGATTTGAAGCCCACTCCTCTGAAATCAAGTCTTATCATCTTGGCCACAAAATCAGTTTACTTGATCAAGACAATGAGGGGGATGCCGTCGGATCGGGGGGGGGGGGCCGTCGGATCGGGGGGGGCCGTCGGATCGGGGGGGCGCTCGGAGGGGGGGCGCTCGGAGGGGGGGCGCTCGGAGGGGGCGCTCGGAGGGGGGGGCCGCTCGGAGGGGGGGCCGCTCGGAGGGGGGGGCGCTCGGAGGGGGGGGGGCGCTCGGAGGGGGGGGGGCGCTCGGAGGGGGGGCGGTCGGAGGGGGGGCGCTCGGAGGGGGGGCCGTCGGAGGGGGGGCGGTCGGAGGGGGGGCCGTCGGAGGGGGGGCGGTCGGAGGGGGGCGGTCGGAGGGGGGGCGGTCGGAGGGGGGGCGGTCGGTGGGGGGGCGGTCGGTGGGGGGGCGGTCGGTGGGGGGGCGGTCGGTGGGGGGGCGGTCGGTGGGGGGGCGGTCGGTGGGGGGGCGGTCGGTGGGGGGGCGGTCGGTGGGGGGGCGGTCGGTGTGGGGGCGGTCGGTGGGGGGGCGGTCGGTGGGGGGGCGGTCGGTGGGGGGGCGGTCGGTGGGGGGGCGGTCGGTGGGGGGGCGGTCGGTGGGGGGGCGGTCGGTGGGGGGGCGGGTCGGTGGGGGGGCGGTCGGTGGGGGGCGGTCGGTGGGGGGGGGCGGTCGGTGGGGGGGGCGGTCGGTGGGGGGGCGGGTCGGTGGGGGGGGGGCGGGGGGGGTCGGTGGGGGGGCGGTCGGTGGGGGGGGGCGGGGGTCGGTGGGGGGGGGCGGGTCGGTGGGGGGGCGGTCGGTGGGGGCGGGTCGGGTGGGGGGCGGAGGGTCGGTGGGGGCGGTGGGGATGGGGGGGGGCGGTCGGAGGGGGTGCGGGTCGGGAGGGGGGCTGTGGGATGGGGGCGGGGCGGTCGGAGGGGGCGGCGGTCGGAGGGGGGGGGGTGGTCGGAGGGGGGGGTGGTCGGAGTGGGGGGGGCGGGTCGGAGGGGGGGAGGGGGCGCGGTCGGATGGGGGGGGAGTGGGTCTATGATTAGTTACAATCAACATGAGATTTCCACATGACTTGTATTCATGATCTCGTACAGTCAAATCAACTTGGTGATTGCTCTACAGCCAAAACTAACCAATACTAGAACAAATAAACACTATTATTGACAAAATATTTAATCCAAGGTAGAAGTAATGTAGCATTTGAAATAATTTTCTACTTACTGTGGAATCAAACCTTAAAAAAGCTAACTGATCTCCACTAACTTCAGCATATTAAGAAACAATAGATTCACTGCTAATTATCATAAAAAGGTTCTGGCATTCGGCTCCGTGGTAGGAAATGGACCTAGAAGGCTGTCAGGTGGCATAGTATTGCAGCAGCACTGTGCTCGCACAGTGAGCATACCACACATCTCACCACATGTATAAATCAGCCAACAGTGTTTCTTGCAGCCAGTATACATACAACTGTCCAACTAATGATCAATCATTTCCATACTCATGTCTCATATTGTCATTACTATTATCACTGTATTACAGATTATTTGATAACAACCTTGCCTGGCACTTTCTCTCTCTCTCTCTCTCTCTCTCTCTCTCTCTCTCTCTCTCTCTCTCTCTCTCTCCTCCTCCCCCCTCCCCCCCACCCCGCCCCCCCTCCCCCCCTGGTCACGATTTGGATATTTCGATTGTTTCACTTTTTTTTTTTCTTGGCCTGTTGACATTGTTGTGGTGAAGGTTTTCCCTTTACATCCTGTTCTTACATAGGTTGCTTTGATCTTGTCCTTGTCTGTGTCCTATCCACCATCAGTCAGCCGTGTTTAGCTTGGCTATTGCTTTGTGTCGTGTTCTCTTCCAAAGGTGACCCATCCTCATTGCGGCTTCACTTATTTCTCTCCTGGGTTCCAACATACGTGCTGACATCCAGCTACTAATAAGATACAGCAAAGCGATATTCTTGTCTGTACATTTTCTTCTGCGACACACCACGGTAGTCACTACAAAAACCAAGACTTGAATTAACTGTAAAAACTTAACATGAAGAGCGAGTCAGTAAGCCAGACTTCTTTCACTAATCATGTAAACACATCAGCAGTCTCCAAAATTAATCTGACACAAATGAGTTAACACTTTGATGACTGTGAAAAATTTAAGAACTCTAGCCAGGAACAAGGTGAAGATCCCAATGGCAGCTTTGGTGGGAAAGAAGTACTTCAGAAAGGCAGCTGGGGTTAATAGAGAGACTAGCTGATGCATTTTAGATTCTGTGGTTTGTTCTCCAGAGGCTAAGGGAAGAATACCCTGATTAAAAATCATCCCCGTCCTGTGGCAGAAGTTGGACATAGGGCTGACAACCTGCTTTGCAAAAAAAATCTGTTGTGAAACTTCAACAAAGGAAAGCCTGACAGATTAAGGAAGATGGACTAAGCATGGAAAGGACTGACGGCACTGGACAAATGACTTGGGGAACAAAAAAAGGCACACAAGGTGTAAGTCAGATTTATATATGGGAACCTGTAATGTGAGATCTACATGTCATCCAGGAACCTTGAGACAGTTAGCTGATCAAACAATGAAACTGACTCAGAACATCATAGTGTGGCAAGAAGTAAGGTGGACCGGAAGGTTGAATCAAGAAAAGAAAGAAGCTAACATTTTACAGCTGCAGTGAGAGAAAGCATGAGTCTGGCACATGGTTCATGGTCCAACAACAACTAAAACATTTGGTAATCAGTTTTACGTATATAGACCGAAGCAGCGAGTGAAAATTTGTACCAAGTCCATGAGTCAAACACGGATCTCCTGCTAACTAAGCAGGTGCATTAGCCTCTAAGCCATCTTTGGCACAGCGGTTCCCACAACTGCACGTATTACTCTAGCACGCCTCCCTCCTCGATCCACATTCTCAGTGTCACACCAGTCTACTTTAAATTCCCCTTACACACAAACAGAATTGCCAAGGCTCTCCATGTTCTGGAATAGTACCTCTGCATCAAATGTGAACGGTGGATCCAGCCTGAAACCCGGATGCTGTTACATACATAAATGAAATGTTCCAGTTTCAGAGACTTTACTGGTCACATGTAGATATGATTTTATGAATATAGACTTAAGCAGTGAGCAAAAATTTGTACCAAGGCCAGGAATCAAACTCAGGTCTCCAGCTTATTAGAGGCAGGGGGGCAGTAAGAATTAGGATCGAGGAGCAAGGCATGCCAGGGTAATCCATGCAGTTGTGTGAACTGCTGTGCCAAGGTGGCTTAGTTGCCACCTGCCTAGTAACCAGAAGACCCAGGCTCGATTCCCAGCCTTAGTACAAATTTTCACTCACCACATTAATCTACATACATAAAATTGTATCTGTGTGAGAACAGAAAAGTCTCTGAAGACTTTATTGGTCTCACTCAGATAGATTTTATGTATGTAGACTGAAGTGGTGAGTGAAAATTTAATTACAATGAACATTCATGCACCAAACAGAAGAATCCAAAGAAGAAGAGAAAGAACTCTTGGAAAGTTCATACAATGGCTGTCCAGAATACACCATTAAAATAACAGCTTTTGACCTAAATGGTCAACTGGGGAAAGAACAGATCTCCTAAGCAAAAAATGGACTTCACTTCATAAGCACAGTGGCAGGCTCAACACCGTTCCCACATAAAAACACACATAAAGGAACATGGAAAACAACACATCAAACTGATTACGTGCTGCAAGACGCAAGGTAAAAATCAGATTTGTCGAATGTGAGGAGCCGTAGAGACCCAAATATAGATTCAGATAACTTTTTGGTACGGGCACGAGTGGGGGAGCTACAATCTCTGATGCAGTGCAAGGAACATGAGCCAGTATGCCTCAATACATCAGCTTTTGAATCATCTGAAATTAGAGAAGAGTACCACAAGAGGATAACACAGGTACTCAAAAATGGTGGAGAATGCAGTAAAATCAAATACCAATAGAGAATAATTAAAGACAAATACAAGGCATCAGCAAATGAAATGCTAGGAAGTGAAGCAAGATACACAAGACCCTCACAGTTCAATGCCAAATGCAGAATAATAATGGAAGAAACAAACAAGGCATACAAAAGGGCACAAATCACAGTGTATGAAGGATGTGGAAGATTACAAAGAAAACTGGAGGACTGGAAAGAAGACTCCCCAGAGAAGAAATATAGTTTCTGAGGAATAAGGATGAGGCAACGAAGTTTTACAGAGAAGTAAATGTAGTATTAGAAACCTTTTGGTTGTAAAACGAGCCTGATAAAAGATGAATATTTTTAAGTGAGCAGAAAGTAATATGTGAAAGATGGTTACAACACTTTGACAAACTACTCATCCCAGAATACTTGCATCAAGAAGCCCAACAGGGCTACATGGAGAAAAAGATGCTTATGGCATAGATCCACCAAACCCAAACCTATGAGGAATAACAGCTGCCATGAAGAAACTGAAAAACAACATGAGAGCTGGAACAGACTGCATCACAGCAGGACACCAAGGAGGTAGCAAATTGGAATGGATCTTCTTAAAGATGGCTACTTCAGTGTGGAAAGAGGAGAAAATGCCTCAGCAATGGAAAGGAGGAGTAATATGTCCCATGTATAAGAAAGAAGATCAGTTAGAATGCGTAACTGTTGGGGGATCACATTACTTAACTTGGAGTATGAAGAATTCTTCTACAATATATTATTTGACTATTTCCTCCTACAATTAAGAGAGAAAGAGACTTATCAGTGTGGATTTCTCCACTGAAAGTCAACTGTATATCATATCTATACTCTAAAGTAAATCCTAGAGAAGATGATCAAATTCGGGATTGGCACAGATCAGCTCTTTATAGACACTAAAGCTACATATGATAATATAGATAGAGAGCAATTATATCATGCCCTGGCTGAATTGGGAATCCCCTGCAAAACAGTGAGGCTAGTGAGACTGACAATGAGCGAGGCACAAAGTAGCATAATAACTGGAAGAATGTTGTCTCAGATACACTGAACATCGAAAACAGGGTACAGCAAGGTGACACACTGGCCTGTTTCCTTTTTAATGCTGCCCTGGAGAAGATGCAAACATTTTGAGCTGAGGGATAATCTCCCATAAATCAGAGCAAATGCTCACTTACACAGATGATATAGATATAGTGGGAAGAACCCAAAAGGCAATAGAAGAGACTTTTATTGCCCTTGAATGGGCTAGTAGGAACACTGGATTAAACATCAACCAGCAGAACACAATATACATGGGTGCCAGAGAGGCACATAAGATGAACATATTAGTCTCAATAACAGTGGAAAACTATACATTTGAGATAGTTGAGCAGTTCAAGTATCTGTGTTCAACAGTCACCTATTCATATGACACTGCCTACAAAATCAAACAGAGACTAATATTTTACTCTAACAAGATTCTTATCATCAAGGCTCCTGACCTGTACTTCCAAGTTAGTCACCTACAAAACTCTTATAAGACCAATGCTTCCATATGCCTCCGTAATTTGGACCCAACAGCAAACAACATCAAAATACTGCACACGTTCGAAAGAGAGATTCTTCAAAGCATCAATGGCACAATTTGTGAAAAAGAAATATGGATGAAAAGATACACTCATGAGTTGTACATCATTTACAACTACCCACATATCAGAAGAACACTGAAATCATCCATAATGAGGTGGGCTGGGCGTGTAGCCCAGATCGGTGATGCTGAAGTACCCAGAAAGGTATTACAAGAAAATCCAAGAGGACAGAGATGGTCTGGTCAGCCAAGGATCAAATTCAAGGATGGAGTCATTGAGGATCTCTGGAAAATAGGTTACAGAAATTGCAGAGCTCTTACAATGGGCTGACATAAATGGTGGGAAACTGTTTAAGAAGCCAAATCTTACAAGGAGCTGTAAAGCCACAAAAGATTAAGATGGAGAGGGAGGAGGAGGTGAAAAATTTAATAACCTGATGTGTTTGCTACTTCTCTTAATTCCCCAAACAGAATTCGATACTAATGTGATAAAAACATGTGTGACATATAAATGATGGAACTGCCTTCTCAAACACCTTGTACACCTTTTACACCCTTTCCACATATAACAAATCTCTCTTCATTTTTGTCCTCTAAATTGACAATGGAATTTAAACTGTAAAGCTATTCCAGTAGTTTTCTATCGACCTGACAGATGTGTTTAAGCTTAAACTTTGTGTCAAATTACATAAAACAGTTGCAAAATTCTCTGTCAGTTTCATGCAAATATCCTCCAGGATTTTTTTAATGGGAGTTTCTAACATCAGAGTTAACCTCACTTTTCTTAAGAAAGTCACTGTTCAATAGTATATAATTTGTGTTTAAAGGAAACTTACTATTATTTTTAGTTCCATATCTGGCGATGTAACCGACACAAAAACCGTTCTGAACAAGCACCGCACTTACAATCGCACATAGATACAAATATTTCCTCATATCTGTGGTCATTGTGTAATACTTGTCCCATCACATAGTCAACTTTGATTGTCCTTGTCAACTAAAATTCAGTTAATCAGTCTTCAATAGTTCAATGCTAAGAACAGTGTTTTGACAAGAAACTGGAAACATTCATACCCATTTACCATCATACTCAGCTCCCTACATAAAATGTGTTCTCACCAATGTGCACAGAATCCATTTTCTCCTTGGTCTCTCTTTGGTAATTATTGTACCTCCTATTCACAGACACTATACACTCAGATGACAAAAGTCACAGGATAGCGATATGCACAATACAGGTGGTGGTAGAAGTGCATACAAAAGCTATAAGAGGGCAGAGGATTGGCGGATCTGTCATTTGTACTCAGGTGACCCAAGTGAAAAGGTTTTATATTTCCAATATAATTATGGCTGCACAGTGGGAATTAACAGACTCTGAATGCAGAAAGGTAGTTGGAGCTAGATGCATGGGACATTTCACTTCAGAAATTATCTGGGAATTCAATATTCCAACATTCACAGTGTCAAAAGTGTGCCGAGAATATCAAATTTCAGGCATTATCCCTCACCATGGACAACACAGTGGCCAGCAGCCTTCACTTAATGACCAAGAGTAGCAGCGTTTGTGTACAGTTGCCAGTGCGAATAGACAAGCAATGGTGCATGAAAAAACTATAGAAATCAATGTTGGACATATGACGAACATATTTGTCAGGACAGTGCACCGAAATTTGGAATTAATGGGCTATGGCAGTAGATGACTGACATATCAGTTGGACCCTAGATGACTTGCAAACTGTGGCATGGTCATACGAGTTTCGACTTCAGTTGGTAAGAGCTGATGATAAGAGTTCGAGTGTGGCACAGATCCCAAATGTCATGGACCCAAGTTGTTCAAATGGCTCTGAGCACTATAGGACTCAATTTATGAGGTCATCAGTCCTCTAGAACTTAGAACTACTTAAACCCAACTAACCTAAGAACATCACACACACCCATGCCCGAGGCAGGATTCGAACCTGGGACCATAGCAGTAGCGCGGTTCCGGACTGAAGCGCCTAGAACCCAAGTTGTCAACAAGACACTGTACAAGCAGTTGATGGCTCCATAATGGTGTGTGTGTGTGGGGGGGGGGGGGGGGGGGGGCACAGGCGCGACCGCGGGCGCGCGCGCTCGGCGGGGAGGGCTTACATGAGGTGGACTGAGCCCTCTGATTCAAATGAACCAAGCGTTGACTGGTAATAGTTATGTTCAGCAACTTGGAGACCATTTGTAATTATTCATAGACATCATGTTTCCGAACAATGATGTCATGTCACTGGGCCACAATTGTTCCCAACTGGTTTGAGGAACATTCTGGACAATTTCAGTCAATGATTTGTTCACCCTGATCACCCAACATGAATCCCACAAAAATTTATGGGGCATAATTGAGGACTCAGTTCATGCATGATATACCTGCAGGGGCAACACTTTCGCAGTTATGAATGGCTATAGATGCAGCATGACAATATTTCTGCAGGGGACTTCCAACTATTTGTTGAGTCCATGGCACATTGAGTTGCGGCACTACACTGGGCAAAAGGAGTTCCAACATGATCTAGGTGTAACCCATGGCTTTTTGTCACCTCAGTGACAGACTATGTTGCTAAATTTTCTTTTCATAGCAAATTAACACCAACAATTTTTTCACGTAATCTGCAGCAACTGATGTCATCTACACCAGAAGACACATCTCAGGCTCTAGCAACAGCTGCATCTTACTGTATGTTTCAGTTTACATCACTCTACATTTCACAACGAAACAAATAAGGACAATTAGGGTTTAATATCACACTTATATGTGGAAATTGCTCCATGATGCAGACCAACTAGTTACACTAGCAAAAAAAATTTAACATACTGTTTTTTTCTTCTGAATTAGTTGGTGTTCCCTCAATGCAGACATTCATCCAAGTACAAGGCACATCTTAGGCAGACTGTAATGGTCATAACCATCTTTCAAATATTAAAAATACATGAACTGCCTAGCTACAAGCAAAATCTCCTGTAGTATGTCAATGTGTCCTCGATTAGACCACAATAAGTGCAGTGAACCAACTTCAGAAATCTTTAAGTATTCAGTGATCTCTTCTATATTGTGTAAATCCAGCATTTGTCAGGATATCTCCAGCGAAGTTTGAGGAACATCATGTCATATACAGTAGATCATTTATTGTTAAGGAACACATTCTTTTAACCCACTTTTTATACATCTAGCATGCGACATGTCCAGTAAGGAACTGAAATTAAGCATCAGCAACTGAACACAAATTATATTTTATTACACACATGTTCAAATAGCCGGCCCTGATCCTTATTACACACCTGATCCCTTTGCAGCAATGACAGTCTAACTCTGTTGGGCATGGTAGGATTCAGACAATGAGTTCAGCTACATTGTCAATTGTATTAATGTACACCATAATCTAGAAATGCAACATCCCCCCCCCCCCCCCCCCAAAGAAAGAAATCATGGGACATTAATTACATCAAGTGAATATTCTAACCATACAACAGGTCTCACTATCTCTCCAGTTTCCCAAAGTCCACAATCGCCTATGTTCACACATCAATACTGAAATATGCTGGCACTCCATTAAGTTGTAACCCGAGGTTGCATCCTTTCTCATTTTATATCCTAGCGATTTACATTTCCAACACCAACTGCACTTGTTATAACAAGTATCATCTATTCAATCAAACTTAGTCTTGTGAAAATATCAGTGTCATCAGACAAAGATGTTGCATTTGTTGCCTCATAGCATACATTAATACAACTCATTTGCTTCCTGAATAAGCAGCAGCTCAACAGATGTACAACCAATTCACACACAACAATGTGCTTGGCAATATGCACTGATCATCCAAAATTTATGACTACCTATCTAATATCTGTTCACCTTTGGCACAGATAACAACAGTGATGCTTCATGGCATGGAAGCAATGAGGCCTTAATAGGTCTCTGAAGATCTGCACACACAAGTCATCTAATTCTAGTAAATTCTGGGGAAGGGGGGGGGGGGGGGGGCGATGAGCTCTGATGCCGATTTCAATCACATAGCAGATGTGTTCTATTGGGTTCAGATCTGGAGAGTTGGGGGGCTAGCCCATCAACTGAAACTTACCACTGTGTTACTCAAACCACTCCGTCACATTCCTGGCCTTGTGACATGGTGCATTATCTTGTTGAACCATGCCACTGCTATCAGGGAACATAATTGTCATGAAGGGATGTACATGGTCTGCAACCAATGTACAAAACTCTTTGGCCATCATGATGCCCTGCACGACCTTCAGTGTACCCATGAATGCCCATGTGAATGTTCCCCCAAGCATAATGGAGCCACCAACAGCTCGTCTCCATACCACAGTATAGGTGCCAAGGAGCTGTTTCCCTTGAAGATGATGGATTCGCACCCTCCCATCAGCATGATGATGACGGTATCTGGAGTCATCAGACCACACAACACTCTGCCACTGCGCCAATGCCCAGTGCCGATGGTCGTGTGTCCATTTGAGTCATAGTTGCTGATGTTGTGGTGTCAACATTGGCACATGCGTGGGTCATCAGCTGCAGAGGCCTGTCGTTAGTAGTGTTCAGTGTACTATGTGTTCAGACATACCTATACTCTACCCAGCATTGAAGTCTAATTTTAGTTCCACCACAGTTCACCACCTGTCCTGTTTTACCAGTATGCCCAGCCTACAATATCCACAATCTGTAATGAGGTGTGGCTACCCAACCCCATGACATCTGCACATTGTTTCACCTTTGTTTCATCACATTTTAAAGACACTCATTACAGCTCTCCTCGAACACCCGATGAGTTGAGCAGTTTCCAAAATGCTCATGTAAGCCTTGGGGCCATCACAATCTGCCCTCAGTCAAACTCAGATAGATCACGTGCCTTCCCCATTCTACACACAGACAGTACACTCACTGACACTACATGCACCATGCATGTCTCACTAGCAGTCGTTCTTCACCAGGTGACACTGATGTCACTTGGATGGGTTTATACTGATAGTAAGTCGGCAGACATAATGTTCTAGCTGATCAGTGTACCTTCTTCAACCATAGTTGTGTCACCCTGTGTCATCGTGGAAACCAAGCTGCTAGTACAAAATTACTGTCAATCACCATGGTACTACTACTCTGGTGGCACTTGTTGTCAGAAATACCCTTTGATTAGACCATGCAAAAATCCTGCATATAAGCCAGCCAACAACCAGTCTAAGACAATTGTAACGTGATCACTGAAGTGTGCACCTTGTGTGCTATTTGGTTTTGTTTATGGCATTCATCTTTTGGACTCTGTTCATTATCAGCAGGACTCTGATACTGTGTGAACTGGATTTTGCCTGAAACAGTTACCTACAATACTTTGCACTGCTCTGAGGAGCATTCAGTAATCTCTGTTACTTTTATGTGTAATTTGCATTTAAAAACCCACCCTTCTCATAAAACCGTCAGAGACTTTTTGTCCTTCTCCTGGTCTGTTGTCTTGTGTCTGCAGTTTCTCTGTCGCATTTCATTTGCCTACCACAGTGCCTCTCCTGCCTGGCGCTATCCTGCATTCCTCCAGGTCTTCCAGAACTCCAACATGCACACCGATATCTGGCTACCACCCCACCCCCTCCTACCTAGTCCTCCCTAACCACTTTATTACACACTTGATCCTGACTGCAACATTTTAACGTCCCTTATCCATCTCCTACTCCTAGGTAACCACTCACCTTGTCTCATTATGTCATTCAATGTGTTAAAGTGTGTATGTCAGTCATTACCACCCATAATTAAAACAAAATATTAGTAAAACTTGGAAAAGTACGCACTGTTCAGTTTTTCCTACTTCACATTATTGTTGAATGATTGACTTTCTTTTCTCCCACTGTGATCAGCTGAAAAAATTATACCTCAAAGGAATACAGGTCATTAATCCTGCTAGTGAAACTTGGATATTTTACTATGAATAGTTCTTTTATACAGAGAAGCTTAACAAATATTATTTTGTATTATTTTGAACTGTCATAGAACTCTAAAAATATAGATCATTCAAAGTGACACCATGTTTCATCTGTCTTGCAACTGAATTACAGAAGTACTGCACTTAATCAAAGACACAAAAAAAATAAAATTCAATTCTGAAAATCAAATCTTACTTTGCTAAACACTCCACAAAAAACTGAAGTCCTGGGAAACTGCTGTCCTGGTATTCCCCACAAATAATTTTAAGCCATACTGAGAGAGCTTTTTCATGATCTTGAGAGTGACGGTACAGTAGAGCAAGTGCATGGTAACATTTATGACGCTCTAGCCAACTGCTGCAGTCTTTCACATCACAAGTAATTTCTCCCGCAACAATAAAGGCTTCAAGTTCTGCAGCATTTAATTCTGAATACAGTTTTAACAGAGCTGTGTCAACCTCCTGAAAAAGTAATTATTATTAGCAAAATGTTCTTCTAATTACTAAGAATAACAACTGAAAAACAATCTTTGATTTATTTTTTGTGTAGTTATGTACTAGTTGTCTCAAAAGAGCTTCCTATTTATTTACTTTGAATCACTGGTCTTTATCATTTAGTAGTTCTCATGGATGCTGCAGGTTATGACAAATTGTTAAAGTCACTATAATATTGCTAAAATTACGTGAAACCTTATACTCTTATTTATGAACTTCACAGTGAAATGCAATACTCAATTCTACACACTGTTTTGAGCCAATGTTCAGTCACTTTGACAATTGGCCATTTCCATGCAGCAATTCATTGTACCCAAACAATGTACCCTAAACCCATACATACTGAACATATTGGTTTTCCTGATCTAGTGTAATTAGTGCAATGAAGTAAGAAACTGTCTGGAATCCATTCTGCCATTGACTTGAAGCAATTTGGAGAAACCAGGGAATACTAAAATCTGGATTGCTGTATGCAGATTTAAATCCTGGTCCTCTTGAATATGAATTCAGTGCCCTAAATAACACACTACCTTGTTTAGTCAGGTTACTGATTATGCAACTGTTACTATTTACAAGAAAAGATTATTTGATGTTTCAAACTTTGAGTATGATTTGAGAATGAGAAAGAATGAAAAGCAGCTTGTGCCTAACTAAGTAAGACAGCCCCTACTTATGAGCCTGTTGATTTCATTGTCATGGTCATGCTCAATATGTATTTAACTGCAGAACATGATTTCTAAGCTGTTACTACTGTCAAGTTATGTCCTGCAGCACCATACAGACAGACAGGAAAAGTGTGTCATGCATCATGGATGCTAGGTTTCAGAACTAGAAGTCCCCTCCCCCACCCCCCCCCCACCCCCAACAAAAAAGAGGAAAAATGAGGAATGAAGAATTAGGACATAGGCCAAGAAAAATACTGATTTTCTTACTTAATCCCTGATTATACATCTACATATTGCACAAGCCACCACTGAATGCATGGACAACGGCCATTTTGCAGAAGTATCACAAGCCACTTTTCTGCTACATTTGTAAATGGTTTTCAGCAAGAATAATTACTATGAGGCTGGCCAGGGAAATAAAGATACAAGAATTTTTTGAAGTACAAAAAATGAATTTATTTTAATAAAATTTACACGCACTGTTGTATAGGTCTTGAATTATTTTTCACATAATCACCATTTACCTCAATACATGTTGTCATCTGTGGGACTTGTTTTTTCATTCCTGTGTCATAGACGCCTCCCGACACCTTTTTCAGCCAGTTCTTCACTTCGATTTTCACCTTATTGTTACTGGAAAACTGTTTTCCATGAAGATGTTCCTTCAACTTAGTAAACAGATGACAGTCACTAGGTGAAAGATTGGGGCTGTGAGAGGGGTTGTTTAAAGCATCACAACCAAACGAAAACAACAACTCTTGTTTTGCATGAGCAGTGTGCGGGAGTGCATTGTCAAGAAGGAGACAGACTCCCATTCTTAGCATTCCACTACATTTGTTTTGTATGGCTCTGCAAAGTTTCTTCATGGTCTGTCAATACCTTGGAGCATTTTTTGTTTCAACATCAACAAACAGAACCACTTTTCTGTCCCTAAACACTGAAATCATCGTTTTCCTCACTGTTGGAAGAGTTTTGAATTTTTT
The DNA here is from genome assembly GCF_023897955.1 of Schistocerca gregaria. Lineage (NCBI taxonomy): Eukaryota > Metazoa > Arthropoda > Insecta > Orthoptera > Acrididae > Schistocerca > Schistocerca gregaria. The sequence goes on along the minus strand of NC_064931.1, from coordinate 484,964,671 downwards.
GTTGTCACTGCTTTGATTGTCATTTGCTCTCTGGATCATTTTCCTCACTGTTTGCAGAGTTTTGAATTTTTTGTTGTCACTGCTTTGATTGTCATTTGCTCTCTGGAGTATGGTGGTAAGTCCAAGTTTCATTTCCTGTCACTATAGAGTTGAGAAAAGCCTCACCTTCAGTCTCAAAACAGTCGACACATTCATGAGCAGCACTGAATCTGTTCATTTTGTGTGCTTTGGTGAACATCTTGGGCACCCACCACGCACACAACATGGGATAATTTAGTCAATCAGTTTTGATTTCATCAACAACACTTTATGATATGTTTGGACAAACTGCATGCAGGTCATCAGTTATCGAACAGCGGTGACAGAGAAGTAGTTCTTCAATTTTCTGCACCACATCATCAGTCAAGACAAACAGCCTTCCATTTCCGTCTTCCTCATGAATTTCTGTCGTTCCAAAATTAAAATTACATACTCATTTCTTCACATACTGCTTTTACATTAAGTCCTCTCTGTAAACTGAAACAACGTCCTGATGAAAAACACCAGCATTCATGTCCTTAGCATTTAGGTAGCAAATTACAGCATGTGCTTTGCTCTTGGTGGGAACCAGAATGAGGATGCTCATTTATATCAGTCACAACAACACTAATTGATGAGCTATTGATTACTGGGAATACTTTTTCTTTCCACTGGCTTCAGCTACACAACAGTGGTACCAACTTGCCCCACAAACATTCCATGCCAAAGCTACATGCCTTGTAGCCTTAGTTTCTGAATAACCCTTGTATTATAGCTCTCAGAAAGTCATAATATTTCTAAATATGCCATCATTATTATATCTCCTCTCAGACTGGGGATTCAAAGAATTTATACAACATTTCTGAGACATTCATCACCTTTGTTTTGGAGTCTTCCACTAGAGTCAAGCAAATTTGTAATACTTTCACACTAAACAAATCTTTGATCAGTTCCACAGAATTTTTCTGAGATGACCCACCACTGTTTCTGTCTTTCAATTTGATATGAATCCCAACCAGAGCAACTATCATCAACAATGGAGCAGACAAACATTTTGTAAATGATATCCTTCACAGACAAGTTATAGTTTCTAATAATACAAAAAACTCTGCATGGATCATCAATAACTACACTTCATAGTTGTTCAATCTGTAATTGTGTTTAGCCTCTAAACATTTGACTGTTCTGAATAATCACATATCAGCAATGGTGCATTCAAGTAATAGAACCAAAACACAGAACCTATTGGTACCTTGTTTAGAGCTGCTTGCATTGAGGGTAAGCTGCTAAGTTCTGATCATACACAAGACTTCCTTGGTTAGAAACAAAGTTCTCATTATGCCAACACTCTGTATTAAACAGATCACCGCCCTATGGTCTCAGTAGTGGTAATGTTGCCGGCTTTGTCGTTTATCTACATACATACATCTATCTACATGACTACTCTGCAATTCACATTTAAGTGCTTGGCAGAGGGTTCATCGAACCACAATCATACTATCTCTCTACTATTCCACTCCCGAACAGCGAGCGGGAAAAACGAACACCTAAACCTTTCTGTTCGAGCTCTGATTTCTCTTATTTTATTTTGATGATCATTCCTACCTATGTAGGTTGGGCTCAACAAAATATTTTCGTATTCGAAAGAGAAAGTTGCTGACTGAAATTTCGTAAATAGATCTCGCCGCGACGAAAAGCATCTTTGCTTTAATGACTTCCATCCCAATTCGCTTATCATATCTGCCACTCTCTCTCCCCTATAATGTGATAATACAAAACGAGCTGCCCTTTTTCGCACCCTTTCGATGTCCTCCGTCAATCCCACCTGGTAAGGATCCCACACCGCGCAGCAATATTCTAACAGAGGACAAACGAGTGTAGTGTAAGCTCTCTCTTTAGTGGACTTGTTGCATCTTCTAAGTGTCCTGCCAATGAAACGCAACCTTTGGCTCGCCTTCCCCACAATACTGTCTATGTGGTCTTTCCAACTGAAGTTGTTCGTAATTTTAACACCCAGGTACTTAGTTGACTTGACAGCCTTGAGAATTGTACTATTTATCGAGTAATCGAATTCTAACGGATTTCTTTTGGAACTCATGTGGATCATCTCACACTTTTCGTTATTTAGCGTCAACTGCCACCTCACACACCATACAGCAATCTTTTCTAAATCGCTTTGCAACTGATACTGGTCTCCGGATGACCTTACTAGACGGTAAATTACAGCATCATCTGCGATCAACCTAAGAGAACTGCTCAAATTGTCACCCAGGTCATTTACATAGATCAGGAACAGCAGAGGTCCCAGGACGTTTCCCTGGGGAACACCTGATATCACTTCAGTTTTACTCGATGATTTGCCGTCTATTACTACGAACTGCGACCTTCCTGACAGGAAATCACAAATCCAGTCGCACAACTAAGACGATACCCCATAGCTCCGCAGCTTGATTAGAAGTCGCTTGTGAGGAACGGTGTCAAAAGCTTTCCGGAAATCTAGAAATACGGAATCAACTTGAGATCCCCTGTTGATAGCGGCCATTACTTCGTGTGAATAAAGAGCTAGCTGCGTTGCACAAGAGTGATGTTTTCTGAAGCCATGCTGATTACGTGTCAATAGATCGTTCCCTTCGAGGTGATTCATAATGTTTGAATACAGTATATGCTCCAAAACCCTACTGCAAACCGACGTCAATGATATAGGTCTGTAGTTAAATGGATTACTCCTACTACCCTTCTTGAACACTGGTGCGACCTGCGCAATTTTCCAATATGTAGGTACAGATCTATCGGTGAGCGAGCGGTTGTATATCCCCTGTTGATAGCGGCCATTACTTCGACTTCACTACAAGATAAGTAGGGAGCTATAGTATCAGCGTAATCTGAAAGGAACCTAATCGGTATACAATCTGGACCTGAAGACTTGCCCGTATCAAGCGATTTGAGTTGCTTCGCAACCCCTAAGGTATCTACTTCTAAGAAACTCATGCTAGCAGATGTTCGTGTTTCAAATTCTGGAATATTCCATTCGTTTTCCCTGGTGAAGGAATTTCGGAAAACTGCGTTCAATAACTCCGCTTTAGCGGCACAGTCGTCGATAACAGTACCATCGGCACTGCGCAGCGAAGGTATTGACTGCGTCTTGCCGCTTGTGTACTTTACATACGACCAGAATTTCTTCGGATTTTCTACCAAATTTCGAGACAATGTTTCGTTGTGGAACCTATTAAAGGCATCTCGCATCGAAGTACGTGCCAAATTTCGCGCGTCTGTAAATTTTAGCCCATCTTCGGGATTTCGCGTTCTTCTGAACTTCGTATGCTTTTTCCGTTGCCTCTGCAACAGCGTTCGGACCTTTTTCGTGTACCACGGGGGATCCGTTCCATCTCTTACCAGTTTATGAGGTATGAATCTCTCAATTGCTGTTGCTACTATACCTTTGAATTTGAGCCACATCTCGTCTACATTCGCATAGTCAGTTCAGAAGGAATGGGAATTGTCTTTTAGAAAGGCTTCTAGTGGCACTTTATCCGCTTTTTTAAATAAAATTATTTTGCGTTTGTTTCTGATGGATTTGGAAGAAATGGTATTGAGCCTATCTACAATGACCTTGTGATCACTAATCCCTGTATTAGTCATGATGCTCTCTATCAGCTCTGGATTGTTTGTGGCTAAGAGGTCAAGTGTGTTTTCGCAACCATTTACAATTCGCGTGGGTTCGTGGACTAACTGCTCGAAATAATTTTCGGAGAAAGCATTGAGGACAATCTCGGAAGACGTTTTCTGCCTACCACCGGTTTTGAACAAGTATTTTTGCCAACATACCGAGGGTAGGTTGAAGTCCCCACCAACTATAACCGTCTGAGTGGGGTATTTATTTGTTACAAGACTCAAACTTTCTCTGAACTGTTCCGCAACTGTATCATCGGAGTCTGGGGGTCGGTAGAAGGAGCCAATTTTTAACTTAATTCGGCTGTTAAGTATAACCTCCACCCATACCAATTCGCAAGGAGTATCTACTTCGACTTCACTACAAGATAAACCGCTACTGACAGACACAAACACTCCACCACCAATTCTGCCTAATCTATCTTTCCTGAACACCGTCTGAGACTTCGTAAAAATTTCTGCAGAACTTATTTCAGGCTTTAGCCAGCTTTCTGTACCTATAACGATATCAGCTTCTGTGCTTTCTATTAGCGCTTGAAGCTCAGGGACTTTTCCAGCGCAACTACAACAATTTACAACTATAATTCCGACTGTTCCTTGATCCAAGCACGTCCTGTAATTGCCAAGCACCCTTTGACATTGCAGCCCATCCCGCACTTTCCCGAGGCCTTCTAACCTAAAAAATCGCCCAGTCCACGCCACACAGCCTCCGCTACCCGTGTAGCCGCCAGCTGAGTGTAGTGAACTCCTGACCTATTCAGTGGAACCCGAAACCCCACCACCCTACGGCGCAAGTCAAGGAATCTGCAGCCAATACGGTCGCAAAACCATCTGAGCCTCTGATTCAGACCCTCCACCCGGCTCTGCACCAAAGGTCCGCAGTCGGTTCTGTCAACGATGCTGCAGATGGTGAGCTCTGCCTTCATCTCTTAAGCAAGACCGGCAGCCTTCACCAAATCAGATAGCCGCTGGAATCCAGAGAGAATTTCCTCAGATCCAAAGCGACACACGTCATTAGTGCCGACATGTGCCACCACCTGCAGCTGGCTGCACCCTGTCCTCTTCATGGGATCCGGAAGGACCCTTTCCACATCAGGAACGACTCCTCCCGCAATGCACACGGAGTGCACACTGGATTTCTTCCCCTCCTTACCCGCCGTATCCCTAAGGGGCCCCATTATGCGCCTAACACTGGAGCTCCCAACTACCAGTAAGCCCACCCTCTGCGATTGCCCGGACCTTGAAGGCTGAGAATGATCCTCTGAAAAAGGGCAGGCAGCTGCATCTGGCTCAGCCAGAGACAGTGCCTGAAAACGGTTTGTCAGACGCACTGGGGAGGCTTTCTGATCAGCCTCCGGGGACACCTTTCGCTGCCTGCCATGCCTTGGAACGACCTCCCAATCAACCACAGGCGAGGGCTCACCCCACTGCGGGCAGCAACAATCGGGGCAACCACAGTGGCAGACCGATCTGGGGACAGACGGGACAAGGTTGACATCCCCGTGATACCCAAGTCCGGCTCCCCACAGTGGTGCCCATTGGCAACAGCCTCAAGCTGCGCAACCGAAGTCAGCGCCGATTACAGCTGTGAGCGAAGGGATGCCAAGTCAGCCCTCATCCGAACACACCAATCGCAGTCCCTGTCCATTCTAATCGATATTGAACAACAGTTACTGAAACACTAGTCCGTGCCTAGATAATGCAAGCGAAACATGCAAAGAATGTATCAACTAACCTGTACAAATGCCTAACGACTGCGCTACAATCTGCTGAATTTACGATTACAGTAACTAAAACTCGAAATTGCACCTCCTATACGAAACTCACACGCAATTTAAATAAGAATCTACCAAGTAAACACTAAAGCACAATGCTACAACTGTCAAATACTATAATACACCTGAAATATATGAATTAAACAATGCAAGTACCCAAAAACATGCAAAGAAATTAATTAAACTATCTAACAAATAAGTAAGCTAGGGTTATACGACTTGCTGCTGCAGCTGCTTATCCAACGGCGGCAGGGAGCACAATGGCTGTGACCAACTGACACAAATGTACTTCTACATTTATACTCTGCAACTCAATATGGACTGTATGCGAAAGGATATTTCCCATTGTACCACATGTTACGGTTTCTTATTATTCCTGATGTCACAGAACAAGAATGATTGATTTAATACCTCTGTGTGAGTGGTAATTAGTATAATTTTATCATCGCAACCTCTATGGTACTGGTATGTACAAGTCTGAAGAATATCCACGTTTCCCTCGCTGAAATGGGGTACATCCTTCCATATACATTTTACTGAACATGCAGATTTCTCTGCTAATTCTGTCCTTATTTGAACTTTACAGATCATTGTTACTTCAACCAACTCATGATCACTGATACCTGGCTCCATGTTAACATCCTCCATATGTCCAAGTCTCATTGATTACAAATCTAATGTATTTCTATCATGGGTAGTGGTCCAAAATATCTGTTCTGTGAAATTTTAACAGAAATATTTGATAGCTGTTTTGCAGGAAGTTTTGTTCTGCCCATTTCTATGAGTTTGTAATTTTCGCTATGTTACTGTTACTGAACTGAGGGTTTATCTGAAGTTCTCAGTTACTTCTGTAGATTAGAATGGAGGCCAGTTGATTGACTGAACCAAAACCTTTATCCTGTCCTTGAAAGCTGTTCTTGCACGAACCATTTCACAAGCTGATTCAATTTCTCTCACAATTTATTTTAAGATGCTGAGCTACTGCTGTGAAGACACCATCTCCCCTCTCACTGAGCCTGCCCGTTCAGGAAAAATCTGGCCAAAGATTTCACTATATCAATTCCCGGTTCTCACCAACTATTGTTAGCAAGTACTATGTCAGACCTATAGCTTTTCAACAGTGCTTCAAACTAGCACTTTTCTGAGAATGTTTCTGCAGTTGATCACTTTTGTCTCAATATTCTCTACTTTTGGGACCATTTCTTCAAATTGGATATGAGAATTTAGAGCTGTCTGACACAATAATAACCATCTGTTGATAGAGACCTTGTCGAAACCACCCTTGTGTAGATTCCATAAGCAATCAGCTACATTGGTAGCGTCCTCTGGTGTGAAATGCACCCCTGATCAATTTAGTGGGACTTTAAATCTTTCTATCCTATGATTCAAGTTGAGGAAAACACAAACTCTAAGTCATCACAGAACTGCTTGAGCCTCTGGTTAAGGTTTAGCATTTGGGTCAAAACCAGATGTTTACAGCCAATTCTATATGTGATCCTACTGATTATGAGTTTCACTGATACATCGTGACAACTACCACCAATTACTGGCCCTCTGCAAACTACTTTGACCTGGCACAATATGATGTAGGCTGTCAAACAGAATAAGTACATTATATTCTCCATTTCAATCAGTGCTTGGTAGACGTGATGAGTATAGTGCCCTGACGTCTTCCCTTTCTTACCCACCCCTCTACCACCATTCCCTGCCCTAGTACCCTGATTCTGCTATGCGAAGTGCCAAGGCCTGCCACTAACATATCTTTTACAATCAGAAAGATGCACAGTTTGCAGGCCAGGTTTTTTTCCCTTTTTCCTACAGAACAATCCATATCTATGGGATTGGACAGTATTTGAGGTATTGTTTGTATTTCATGTACTTTTCAGAGTTGAGTGTTATCATAACCATCTGCAGCAAGTTTCAGTTGCTTGGCACTGGTCAAAGAAGCTTTCAGCTACACACAAATTCCTGCCTACCCCATGCCTGGAAACTGGAATTACAATAGGGTATTTCTAATTCGATCTATGAGCTTACATCCCCAAATTATACTAAATGATTGAACTCGCATAGGAATAATGGCAAGAAATATCAGACTAACAAATTAAAATACAAGCAACACGTTTAGTTCATACATAAGAAAATGAAATGCTGAATTTTCATGTTAATTTCTCTAACAATGCAGCAAGTTTAGTGACACAGAACACACTAATGAGATCTAAAATAAACCTCAATTAAAAACCTTGAAAAATGATAAACATGCTTCTAGGTTGTCTCACTCTCCTGAGACAGCTAAGAGTGACTGTGAAAATCAAGTCCTATTGCACTTCCTTTATACATACCAAATGGCACTTTTTTTATGAAGGAATCTCCACTGAGGGAGACATATTGGATCCTATCTACCAGCAAGTTCTAAATCCAGTGACTTAGGCATATGTTTTGTTTACTACACAACAATTGGAACTGTATAATGGCCTTCTATTGGTTGTGTCTGAGGCTTTGTTTCACAACCACAAAATGTATTCCACAACAATAAAACAAATTCAGATTCATATTGGTCTGTATTTTTGTGCATCCATTCTATGATACTACACAAAATCATAAACATCATCTGCTCCTTCTTAATTACACTGGATGCTTTGTTGCTGCCAGAACTTTTGGCAAACTGTTTCTAGAAAAGACCAGTTTTGTTATATTAAATATCATACAATGAAACTGGTATTCTATTAGATTCAGTGTCCTTGCCACTATCAAGTGACCAAGACCAATCATTTACCCCTCTCTTTTTCATTTTCATGTCGATGCTATGATCAAAGAGCATGGGCTCCAGTATTACATTATTAAATGATACCTTCCCAGAAGACATAATTCAAAATTTCAACCCTCTTCCATCTCTGTGATTATAAAGAATGATTCAGGAGGAATATCTCAATTTGTGTGGTGATTCTACATGTGAAAATAAACCAAAAAAGTCCTATGAACATGTGTCCGATTTTCACTGCTATGCAACTGGAGCAGGTTGAAGACTTCACTCAACCATGAATGATTATGAAAAACAAGTGTGACTATCACTTACTGAAATGCAGTGTAGGTGCTGTGGTTGACAGAATAATGGGAAAATAGATGACTGAGTCATCCTACAAGAGGTGTTCTTAAAGTCCTCCCCCCCCCCCCCCCCCAAAAATCTCAATGTACTTATCAACACGTTGGCGGGTAGTATACATACACCCCCTTTAACCAGCCCCAAAAACAGTCAAATGGAGTTCAGTTGGGTGATCTGGCAGGCTGGTTAATGAGTCTGTAGCACCCAATCCAGCACTGAGGAAATGTGTTATTCAGTTACTGGGATACTTGTCTGGTACGGTGAATCAGTGATCCATTATGTTGCAGGTACATTTGCCTTCATTGCTGTAATGTCACGTCTTCCAAAAGTGCAGGTAGGTCGTCTAGCATATGCTGCAGCTATCACTCAATTTGGCAGGAACACAGGCCCTATCACCAGGTCATCAATCATACCACACCAATGTTTACTTAGGACCTAACTTGGAATCTTGTTTCTCTGGAGTCATGGATTCTCCATCAACTATGTATGAGAAATTCTGCTTTTTATGATACCAATGCATGTAAATGTAGTTTCATCTGTAAATAAAATGTACTGCACAACATTTCTGTGTACAGCCAACCATTTGCAAAATTGTTGTTTGCGTACTGAGTCATGTGTAGGCAGATGTTGCACGAGCTATACATGGAATCGGCACAAGCCCCTTGAATGTAGTGTATGTAACACTTGCATTTGTAGAATATTGAGCTGATGGTTAATGCAGGATTTACTGATGGTGGGACGCCATTGCACCATTGCAATAAGGTCTTCTTTTTCCTCAACTGACTGGACAGCCCCACATTCTGATGTTATGTGTACACGGGGTAGTGTTCTGAATTTACAGTTCCGTAATGATAAAAAAATCTGACAAATGTTCATAGAACTTTTTTTTCCCTCCACATGTAGAATCACCTCACAAATTATGTGACATTCCTCCTGAATCACCCAAACTTCCTGTTTCTTCCAATACTCTGAGGGGTGTGTGTGTGTGTGTGTGTGTGTGTGTGTGTGTGTGTGTGTGTGTGTGTGTGTGTAGAGGAGGGGGGGGGGGGGGGGAGGAGGTGCACGCACCACTGTTGAGCAAGTAGCTTTCCCCCAGTTGTATAACTGGGAAAAAAATCTGCTTTTACAGTTGCTGAAATTTATATGAAACTGCCCACAAGGAATATTAATACCTCAGCTTATGCTGTTGTCAACAATAGTTCTGTAAGAATGATGCTTTTTTACTTTCAGATAGTCGATGGCAAACACTTTTTATTTTATGCTTGAAAACTGCACCTTTTACAGAAACAAATCCCTAAAGTAGTTCTTACTGTGATTCAAACTACCCCTCTTGAAATTACAAAATACATCTACTTGTCACTATGACCATAAAGTGGGATAGAGCTGGATTTGTATTTCTGCATCTACATACATACTCTGCATGTCACCATATGGTGCCTGATGGAGGGTACCCTGTATTACAACTAGTCATCTCCTTTCCTGTTCCACTTGCACATAGAATGAGAGAAAAACAATTTTCTATATGCTTCCAAATGAGCCCTAATTTCTCTTACCTTCTCTTCATTGTCCTTACACGAAATGTATGTTGGTAGCAGTACTACTGTTTTGCAATCAGTTTCAAATGACAGTTCTCTAAATTTTCTCAATAGTGTTCCTCGAAAAGAACATTGTCTTCCGTCCAGGGACTCCCACTTGAGTTCCCAAAGCAGCTCCATAACCCTTGTGTGTTGTTCGAAGCTATCAGTAACACATCTACCAGCCACCTCTGAACTGATTTGATGTCTTTCTTAATCAGATCTGGCGAAGATCCCGAAAAGTCGAGCAGCACTGAAAAATATGTTGCACTAGCCTTATATATACAGACGAACCACACTTTCCTAAAATCCTCCCAATACACCAAACCCAACCATTCGCCTGTCCCATCAATCCTCACATGCTCATTCCATTCCATATCGCTTTGCAACGTTATGCACAGATATTTAAACAAAGTGACTCTGTTAAGTAGGACACTACTAACGCTGTATCTGAACATTGCAGGTTGGTCTTTCCTACTCATCTACATTAACTCACATTTTTTCTACATTTCGAGTCAGCTGACATTCATCACACCAACTAGAAATTTTGTCCACGTTATCTGGTCACTTATCTTCCACACCACACACCACACACCACACACCACACCACACCACACCACCATCATAAGCAGCAGCAGCAGCAGCAGCAGATTGCTGCCCACCTTGTCCACCAGATCATTTATGTACAGAAAATAATAGTAGTCCTATCACACTTCTCTGGGCACTTGACAATACTCTTGACTCTGGTTAACACTCACCATCGAGAACAACATACTGGGTTCCACTATTTAAGATGTCTTTGCGCCTCTCACTCATTTGGTAATCTATTCCGTATGCTTGTACCCTCATTGACAGCCTGCAGGGGGGTACTGTGTCAAATGCTTTTCAGAAATGTTAGAAATATGAAATCTGCCTGTTGTCATTCTGATGTACCTTCACTCATGATGCACACGATTTCAGAGGTCCTGTGTCCATACAGTTTGTAGGCCCACTTATGACGCAAACTGGTGAGCCGCCAAAGAGACAGTATTATTTATGTGATCACAAATGAGCGCTTGGCCTATTCTGTAACCTGTATTACTGTTGTCCATTCAGTGTGTTCAGTGCTATGCAGGTGTACTTCATTGTATTTTACATTGGCTCTGTAAAGTACTATGTTCGATAAATTGCGTTTGTTCTTGCTATAACAAACTTGGCGACAAGTGAGGGTTATGTTTTCTCTGTGTGTTAAGAGTCAGTGCTAGGCCACCCGACAAACATCTCGACAGAAGAAATACTCTGCCGTATCATTACCCAGCAGCAAGTTTTCGCAGAACAGCAATAGGCTCTCACCACCATTCTCAATCAAGTGGCATCTGCGTGTTAGCGGCAAGTTACTCTTCCATCAGTGCAACTGCTGCCCTTTCTGGCATGTGATGAATCAGTTGAAGAATGGGGCTCCTTTTGGTATGGTTACACCAACATTTCTATGCTTTTTGCATGGACAATGCAAGCCTGTGTAGGGCTTTCATTCTTTCCTGACTTCCACCGTGTATTTGCAAGTTGTGCCAACTTGTGCCTTTGCAGAACCTGCCAGCTTATCATCTGATGAAATCTGCAAGCTTCTCTCAACCTATTACTGTGACAGAACCCATGTCACTGCAATGTGTGTAGAATTTTAGAATTGTCAGAAAAACCCAAACCAATCTTACACAGCCTTGGCAGCAGAATTACACAGATTGAACTGTCATTGTAAATCTATCACAAGTACCCATCACAAATCCTAAATTGATCACATGGTGCGTGATGATACTATTCATCTGGTCCCAGATAGGAGAGTCCACAAAAAACCACTTCAATGTGAGAATCCAACACTTACAGATGTGCTGAATATAGCAGTCCTTTGAAGTATCAAGAGCCTCAGGCGATCAGATTACTGTGTGGCAGGAGGTATCGGAAATTGCTCAGTCAGTCCCTGTTAGGCCTGATGCAAGTGTTCAGGATGAGGGGGAAGCCATTGCAGCAGTATAACCTTCAACTCAGCATCGTATGGAAAAGTGTTGGTTATGACCACAGCAGCAACAGGCCACGTCACAAGAGCGGCTGCATGCCCCCCCTTCTCTCTTGTACATACTGCTTTGTCCAGCATGAGCATGCTGTGTGCCCTAAGCATTGGGCTGCCTGCAACAAATTTTGAAAGAAAGGGCACATTGCATCGGTGTGTAACTCTTCAAATGTGGTGGACACAGTGGTACCGATGGACACAAACTGTATCTCTACAATGACTGTCTTGCCAAACAAATTGATTACTGACTTGTGTGTGTTTAATAAACCACAGAAAATATAAGCGGACACACGAGCTGCAGTGACTTTAGTAAATGTGCAAACATACGTGGACTTGGGCTCCCCTACCCTCATAAAGATTTCACGGAAGTTGGTTAGCTACAATAAACAGCAAATTCCAATCCTAGGTCAGTTCTCCACTTCTGTATCTTACAAATCTGTTGTTTGCCCTCTCACCTTCCTTGTTGTGGATCATTTCCGTAGTGCAGACCTGTTTAGGTTAGATGCATTTAATGCTTTCAGTTTCTCCAGTGCCAATGAGGTAAATTTAGTTTCAGATCAAGTTCCACATCAGCAACTGGAATCCCTCTGCTCTGAGTTTTCAGCACTGTTTTCCCCTGGGCTCAGATGTTTACTGGTTTTCAGGCTAACATTAATGGAGGGCTCTGTGAATAACTAGAAGCTCTGCTGTGAACACACTACATGATCCCGACAATAAACTGTGTTCTAAGCCAGTAGAATACGTGAAAGTGTATCCTGTCTTATCTATCATCTTAGAACTATCAGTGTAGAAGATGGTGGCACCATGGAATTCTCCAAGGATAGAATGTACAAGACACTGGAAGACCATGGGGATGACAGAGACCTTACGATCCTGGGGAGGGTGGGGACAGGAAATACATGGGATGCATTCTGATGAGTGGAGGTGGAGATCCTGACAGAGAGAAGTGAGATGCATTGCAACCAACAATGCCACCCATGGGCAGTTATCAGGAGGGAGGCACCAATAGCAAGACGCTCCCCACAATGGTGAACAGGTTCAAGTATTTTCAGAGTGGAAGGAGCCACTGAACCATAAACCTAACTACCATATCTAGTCTGGACAAGGGCAGAGCACAGTAGAGATGGAGAAGAGTGGTATGGTCTGCACCCCAAGATGTGTGGGCCAGGTGGTGGAGAACATTAAGCTTCCGCCCACCTGCAGTCTTCAGGTGGCGAATATGGGGCAACCAAATCAGCTTTTTATTAAAAATAAGGCCCAAGAAACGAGACTGCTACAACATCTACGAGCTGGTCATCTAAATAAAGTTCTGAACTGGGACATACTGTGGGTCAACGACAAAAATGCGTAACCCGCACTTTGCAGGGAGAAAATTGACTGGAAGCCATGGGAGATGGTCCATACAGAGGTCCATTAGATGGCACCTTGGGTCCAAAGCTAGGCAGACGCTACTGAGTGGGAGCTGCACCAGATGCAAAAATCATTGACGTACAATGACAGGGTAATCACAGGCCAACAGGGATTACAAACCCATTGATGGTTATGAGAAAGAGTGTAAGACTTAACAAAGAACCCTGTGGGATACCGTTCTCCTGAATCTGAAGAGTGCTGAGTGAAGTGTCAACTTGAACACGGAAAGGCCGGTTGGATAAAAACTCACAGATAAAAGTTGGAAGGGGCCCCTGTAAGCCTGCATCATGGCACCAAGCTGTGTCTTATGCGCCATGTAGGTCAAAGGAGACTGCGACAAGGTACCGAAGGTAAGTAAAATCCTCTGAGATTGCTGTTTCCAACTTGAGTAAATAGCCACCTGGAGGTCATCCTTCCTGGCAACCACACTGATTGAGGCAAAAGGCTCCGACATTCAAGTACCTAACATAATTGGAAGCTAACCATCCTCTCGGGCAGTTTACAAAGTACGTTCCTAAGGCCAATCAGGTAGTAGATGTCAAGAGACATTGGGTTCTTCCTGAGCTTAAGGATGGGTATAACTATACTGTCTCACCATTGTGATGGCAACACACCCGTGAGCCAAATGTGGTTGAAAGCATTGAGTAGATGTAGCCTCTGGGTAATGTCCAAGTGTTGGATCATCTGGCTGTGGATGGAATTCAGGCCTGGGGCTGTGTCTCGTGAAGAGCTAAGATCCTGCAAGAATTCCCATTCAGTGAAGGCTTTATTATAGGGCTCAACATGATGCAGGATGAAACAGAGGGGGTCTGCCAGAGAAAGGTAGTGGAATAGGAAGAGGATGCTGATGCAGTTGCAAAGTGCATCGCAAGATGTTCTGCAAGGACCAATGAATCTATACACAGACAACTTTTGAGGATAAGACCCTGGACAGTTGATGGTCATTGGCAGCCCAGAAGGCTACAGAGCTTCAACCAAACATGCAAGAAAGAGGCGTACATCCCCTGGGAAGGGGCAAACATGCAAGAAAGAGGCATACATCACCTGGGAAGGAGGTGGGGCGTGGGAGTGGAGGGGGGATGGACATAACACTCCCAGTGTTACTTTTCACTGACTCAGCATCTCAGCATGGAGATGCTTAAAAGCAAGGAAGTTGGTCTGTGAAGGGTGTCATTTAAACTGCTGCAGCCCCCATAGGCGGTACTGAATAGAAACCGCTACTACGTCTTCAGTCCATCACGGTACTGGTCAACGACAAGTGGGCCTGTGGATAAGGCACCAGCAGTGCCAACAGTATGAAGAGTAGTGGCAGATATGCCCTGCACAACCGCATCAATGAAATTCGAGAGAGAGGTGTCGAAGTGCAAAGTACACGCATATAAAGGCCGATTGGCCCTGCAGAATGCCCAACGTGGGGGCCTGTCTGCCTGGTAGCAGCAGGGGAACAACAGAATCACTGGAAAGTGGTACTGTCTCAAAGATCATCATGGGGCAACCAATGTAGGGAAGCCACAAGAGCATGGGAGGGGTTCGCAAGATAGATAGATAGCAGTAAAGGCGCCAGGAGCGGCACTGTGGTGGATAGGGGAACCATCACTGAGGAGAGAGAAATCGGAGTTTGTAATAAGTTGTTCAGTAAGGAGACCACTACTTATTGAAGTGGCATTCCCCCACGTGACATGGTGTGCACTAAAATCCCAGAGGAGGAGAAATAAAAGCGGGAGTTGTTATATTAAGGTAGACAGTGCAACATAAGAAAGTGGCCCATCTGGAGTGAGGCAGACACTGCAAATGGTGATTGCCACAGTACTCTTGAAGAGCTACACAGAACACAAAGTAGGAGGAAACATGACACTGTATTTCCAGTAGGTGACAATAGTATCCATCTCAATTCCACTGGATTATCGTGTGGCGAGAGTCCAGGTTAAACATACAGAAGCCGAGAGCAGGTCATGTCACTCGCTCAATAGTCATTACCGACGAGGGGGGGGGGGGGTGATATCCATAAATAAGAAGTCAGACTCAGGTTGTGAGGGGAGAGATGGCACCTCCAGGGGCACTGGGGAGGCTTTGTCCTTGGACTTATGTTTCTTCTTCTTCTCTTTTCCGAGGTGGAGGAGGGGAGGGGAAGGAGGGAATACAGGTGTCTGCAAGATCTGAAACCCAAAGAGAGTGCGCAACCGTGGGGCGCATAGATGGTGCATCTCATAGCCAAGTGGTGATAGGAGTCTTCTGGCCTGGGAGACGCTGGGGAGAAGGGTCCCAGGAGGGAGCCCAATCACTGGCAGGTGCCGAAGACGGGGGGCACTCCTTCGCCCAGGGAGGGGGAGTGGCTCCTGGACAGGAGGAAATAGGAACTGCAGAGGAGGGGAATGAGAAAAGGTGATGAGGCTGGTGTCAGGAAAAGGTAGGGGAGGGGAAAGGATGTAACAGAGGTAAAAGTTGAAGAAAGTGACCCCGGATGGAGTGTCTCATATTTTTGGTGAGCCTCAGCATAAGACAGACAATCAAGCGACTTGTGTCTCATATCTTCTATTCTCTCTTGTAAGCTGGGCAATCTGGCAATTGAGGAGAGTGGTGGTCATGACTATTGACACACACACACACACACACACACACACACACACACAGGTGGCGGAACACAGACGCATCCCTCATGGAGTGGGTGTCCACAGTCACCACACAGAGGGTCTGCCATACAGCAGGAAGACATATGCCCAAAACAAAAACACCAAAAGCACCTCATAGGTGGTGAGACATACAGCTTCATGTCACATCTGTAGCATGTAACATTGACCTCCTCTGGAAGAGTGTCCCCCCTCAAAAGCCAGAATGAAGGTGCCAGTATCGGAGCAGTTGTCTTTATGACCTTTCTGCACTGACTGAACAAAATGAATGCTGCGTCACTCCTGATTAACCTGGATGCAGGATGAGATCCCTATGAAAAGTCACTCCCTGGACCACATTCAAAGACTGGTGAGGGGTAATAGTCACTGGGACATTGCCAAGACAATCACAATCATGAAGAGCTGCCGATTGGGCAGCTGAAGAAACTTTGATCAAAAGGGTGACCAACAGCATATTACTGAGAGACTCCACTTCACTAAACTTGTCCTTGATATTCTCAACAAAAGACAATGGCTTTATGGCAGTAAATGCGTCCCCGCCCATCCTATTACAGATGAGGTTGTGGGGAAATGTTTAGTCCCAAGATGGCAAGCCTGGCTCTCCTCCCAGGGTGTAGCCAGGGAAGGGAAGGCTACCAGGTCATATGACGCTGCATTCAATGATCCTTCACAATTTGAAGAGACGGACTTTTGAGAACAGCCAGATTTTTGCAGCTTGATATGCTTCATGCACCAAGCATCTGCCCTGATACCACCCACTCCAATCAGGGGCTCTCCCCATGGGCGCCACTCAGCCACAACACAGGCCACCTGGCACGGCGGCTACTGCCAAGAGTTCTGATGCTCCAGAAAGACAGGTAGCCACTCCTTGGAGCATACAGGGGGAGGTAACAGCTCAGGTATCAGTACCACGATTCCTGTGTTGTGAAGGAGTCAGCCAGATAGGTATGTAACAGCCCCACCACACGAACTGGCTACACATGCTGAAGACCTAGCGGTATAGAGAAGGGCTACGATGGGGAAGGAAGGGGGGGGGGGGGGGGGGGGGAGAGGAATCCACATCATAGACACTGGGGAGGAAGCTCTTCCCAAAATGGCTCACACTAAAAGCAGAAAATTTATAAATGAAGGCCAAACCTCAAGTGGGAACGTGAACACCATAAACGATGAAAGAGAACAGGCAGGAGGAACAAAACTGCAAGAAATACATGGAACCAGGTGGGTAGCTAGGTCGACATAAATCAGAACACCAAGAGAGGGAAAGCAGGGGACAGGGGAGAAGGAGTGATGATAGAAAGGGAGGGGCAGAGTGACGGAAATGCAGCTAGGGAAGGAAGAATGGGCTGCAATAGCTCAGGGCCCCGTGTGCACCAAGCATAAACTCAGAAAATAACTGTGAGCCCCCTAGCCCCCTGGGGAGGGGGGGGAGGGGGTTGGGGG
The DNA here is from genome assembly GCF_023897955.1 of Schistocerca gregaria. Taxonomy (NCBI): domain Eukaryota; kingdom Metazoa; phylum Arthropoda; class Insecta; order Orthoptera; family Acrididae; genus Schistocerca; species Schistocerca gregaria. The sequence goes on along the minus strand of NC_064931.1, from coordinate 484,947,014 downwards.
TGGGGGGGAGGGGGGAGTGGGACCTGAAATTTTTCAGCATCTTTTAGAACAGCTGAGAGCTTCTGAGCCTGGCTGCATCAGTTACCTCAATGATACTGTTATTTCGGCTTCTCCTACCGACAACCACATCAGCAATCTCCAAGCGTTGTTTTCTGTTTTGTAGACTTTCAAGTCTCAAGTGCAATCTTACAAAATCTCAATTTATTCAGCCATCAATTGAGTACCTAGGTTTTGATGTTTGTTGCACAAGGATCAGGCCTTGTGTCACTATGTTGACACAACTGCGGCTTTGATGCGGCCGACCTCCGTTAAGGAATTGCAGGTGTTTCTAGGTGACATTGCGTACTACCATAAGTGTTCACCAGATGCTTTCACTGTTGCTCAGCCTCTGCATGTGGTTTTTCAAAAAAATCTGCCCTTTTTCTGGTGCCCTACTTGTGACCCAGCCTTCATTTGCTTAAATCTAAGCTTCAATCTGCCCCATGTCCGGCCACTTTTCAGTCGGTCAGCATCTTGTGTTGGCTCTCAGCACAGTCTTCGCACAATGTTGGCGCACAAATATGTGGACGGGTCCGAACGACCCACTGCTTATGCTTCTGAGACTTTAACTAATGCTCAGCAGTGGTGTTCTCAGATTGCAAAGGAGGCTTTAGGGACTGTGTTAGCTCTCAAGAAATTTCACAGCTTGTTGTATGGTTGTTGTTTTTAACCCTTTGGCTTCCGTGTCAGACAAGGCAGCAAAGCGCTCTCTTCCTCTCCCATTATTATTAGATCCATTACAGGACAACAATGGGACATGCCAACACCAATGCCCTATCTTGCCTTTCAATCAGCGTTCAGTCAGGACAAGTTGCTTTGTTTTTATTTAGATATTGAGAGCCAGAATGCAGTCAACAGTTTTCTTTCACTAGTGCCATAATAGCATCAGCTGTTGCCATGGACCTGTACTTAGTCAGGTCCTCTCTTTGGTGCAGCACGGTTGGCCAGAAAAACCCCCAGGCCTTGCTTAGATCCCTTTTGTAATTACATCTCCCTCCAGCACCGCCTTTCTGTGTTCTATGGGGATCTTTTTTTAGCAACAGAGGACACTGCTCCCTGGGTTGTGATTGCTGCTTCCTCATGTAGTTATGTACTGTGGCTTCTGCATGTCAGTCATTGGAGGACCTCTTGCATCAAAGCTTTGGCCTGATGGCATGTGTATTGGCTGGGCATAGATGAGGACATTATCTGGCTTATCACTGCTTGCACTTACTGTGTTCAGCAACATGCAGCTTTGTAGGTGTCTTTCTCCTCCTGGCTGACTTTGCAACGCCCATGGGAGTGTCTACATGTCTATTTTGCTGGGCCCTTCCTAAATCAGTTTTGGCTCAATGTAGTGGATGCCTATTCCAACTTTCCCTATATAGCCAGTTGTCTGTCCATGTCCATGGTAGCGAGTATTTTAGCCCTGTCTAAGATTTTTGCAATTGAGGAACTTGCACATTCCATGATTATCAATATTGGCCTCCAGTTTCATTCTTGAGAATTTGTATCTTTTTTTCAGGTTAGCGGTGTTCGCCATCTCACAGCTTCCTCGTTTCATCCTCAATCTGATGTTGAGGCCAAACACATGGGTTGGACATTTAAAACTCAAATGCATAAGTATGTTTCTGGTAGGTCCCCTGGAACTGCTTTAGACCATTTTTTTTGGGTTTGCACTGTTCCACTCCAGTGATGTACAAGAGCTCAGCCACGCTGCTACAGGGGTGCCAACCACGGACCCTCCTTCCTCTGCTGCATGCGACACCTTGTCCACTGGTGTCACTGGTTCTGGCGAAGTGCACCTGTCTGGGCTCGTGGTTTTGGCCGCCAAAAGAACTGGGTTCCTGCCATCATTGAGAGTTGCCAGGGCTGGTGACTGAGCTTCGTCCACACTTCTGAAGGGTGGATGTCCCATCACTTTGACCAGCTGCAGCCATACACAATGGGGTCTGTTCCCATGGGCTCACCACCTCCCTCACTTGCAGCAGGGATTGCTGCCTGGCAAATCACTGTCTGGGATCCCTGCTTGTACCCCCACACCTCGACTGCCTTTGCTAGTGCTGCCCCCACTGCACCTGACATTGCAGCCGCCACCACCTACCTTGCTGGGTCCTGTGCGGCTGTCGGCTCTGACGCTCCCCACTGACCTCGACAAGAACATCCCTATGGAGATGCCACACACGTTCCTGCTCTATGGCTATCACAAAAGACCGGACAGCATGCCATATTGTCCCTTCATCACTTCCGCCTCTACTCTCCAGTGCCTGCCCGCCATATGCTGCAGCAGCTGCCATTGTTGGGCGATGAAATGGACATCAGTGCCATCATTGATGTTTTCCATTACCAGTAATCTCAGTGCCTTGTGAAGTCAATGCTTTTTTCTGTACCATGCATTTTTTCTGTGCCACACAATTTTTCTGTACCATGCTTTTTCCGCGTCTATTGTTTTTATATATGTATGTGGTTTTCCTACCTCCTAGATGGGAGAAATGATGTACCGTCACTCATGACGCGCATGATTGCATGTCCATACAGTTCACAGACCTGCTTATAAGGGGCACCTGGGTTGCCCCCTGGTGTACTCTGATGAGCCACTGAAAAAACAGTATTATTTAAGCAATCACAAACAAGTGCTCAGCCTATTCTATAACCTATATTACTGTTGTCCATTCAATCTATTCAGCGCCTATGCACAACTTGCGCTTCATTGTATCTTATGTTGGCTCTATAAAGTACTATGTTCCATAAACTGTTAGTTCTTGCTATAACATGTTCATCCATAGTTAACAGTATATCATGTGAGAAAAGGGCCAGCCGAGTTTGATATAAGCAATACATTCTAAAATCGTGCTGATTCATGAACATAAGCTTTTTGGTCTCTAGGAAATTTATTATATTAGAACTCAGAATATGTTCTAGAGTTCTTCAACAAAATGATGTTAAGATAATGGTCTGTAATTTTGTAGCTCCATTTTCTTACCCTTCTTATACACAGGAACCACTTGCACTTTTTACCAGTCGCTTGGGATCTTGCACTAGGCATTAGATTTGCAATAAATGCAAGCTAAGTAAAAATTCAGTGCAGTGGAGTACTCTTTGTAAAACTGAATAGGAATTCCATCTGAACCTGAAAACTTATTTGTTTTGAGCTTTTTCAGTTGTTTCTCTACACCAGGAATGCATATTACTATATTATCCATATGGGACTCTGAGCAATGGACGAACAACAGATTTATACTTATCTTATTTGTGAGAAATTACTTTTGCTTTTAGAAGTAAAGTCATTGCAGATTTTCTAACATAAATATTGAACTGGATTATATCTGCAGTGTAAAAAACCCAATACAGCACTTACTGCAATGAACTAATGGAAGTCTAAGTGGGAATGATAAAATTGAACTCACACCTTTGTACAGACAGGAGTTCTTGAAGATATCGGATACTATTAGTTATAAAACAATATTTCTATTCCAAACACTTCAAAGCAGCTAGCTGCTCCTTGATTAGCTGTCCACAATTGCATCTCAAATGTGAACACTTGCTTTCTATGTAGTTTATCTGGCAACACTCTCATGCAATCTTGTGCGACATATAGACTAATTAAAAGATTTGTGTGTGTGTGTGTGTGTGTGTGTTTGTACACGCTAGTGAGGGTGCGGGGCCCTCATTGCATGAAGTTTGGAAAAAAATTTCTTACCAGAGCATGTTTAGTAGATGAAGAATCACGAAGATCTCGCAAAAAATGCAGTAAAAACGACTTAGCAGCCTTCAGTTTCTGTTCATTTCCATGAAACAACTGGTTGACATCTGCTATCCCATGAAGAGGCGGCACAGATCTTATGAAATTGGATGATGATGGTAAGAATCCAGGAAATAACGATATAACCTCTCGCACATCGATACCACCACTATCAAACATTTCTCTAGATTTATCAAACTCAGAGTTAGCAAAATAAATAAATCCACATTTCTGCTCAATTTTCCTTAGCTTCATCTGAAACATTTCCTTTGTCATTCCACTCATGTTAGAATTCTGTGCTAGCTGGAGGGCTTCATTAACTCTTGAATCCTGCAACAACCCCTGAAACAGCAATAAAACTTAATTAACCAGAGCAGCAGCAGTATTGCAGCCACAGCTTGGGTGCTCACTGTTCTAATATGAAGGCTGTAGAACACAAACTGAAGTTGAAGTTCCAGGTTATTAATTTTCTCGGGAAACTAGGAAAAATGCAGACGTGGAGTAATGAACTGCATTGAACTATGAATCAAAGGAATTGGTGTGACAGGAGGGGAGACGATAGGGGGAGTTATGTACATCATATGCAATTAATAAAATATTTTAATAACTATATTCAGTGGCACCTCGTGAGTAAACATTCTGTGTGTTCACTAATAAATAAAAATAAATTTGAGAGTGTGAAATTAATACCATATGCTCTATAAAAGTTACACTTATCAACAAATTTATACAATTACAGCCACTGCCAATGATAATAATAATATGCATAACTTATCTGACACACAAAGGAATTGTTTCTGTGGAATTTTGTTGTTTTGTACATAATTCGATACAGTTTAGGCCAATAATGAAATAATGTGTAAGCGTTTGAAACTCCATTTCACATTTTTGTGTAATTGACAGTTTTCATGTTTTTCCATTTTCTCAGACACATGTACCAGGTGTACCGGTATGAAATAAGCATTTTTTTGTGAAAATGAAACACTAATTTTGAATTGAAAAGTAAAAACATTTTATTCAAAGCACTGACCATTGCTGTCTATACATTTTGACCACCTTTCTGGCAATTTGTGGACACCACGCCAATAGAAATGTTCGTCTTTTGAAGCAAACCATAAGACACTCAATTTTCAACTTCTTCGTAGGAATCTAAGTGTTCCTCAGCCAATGCGTGTCCCATTGATGAAAACAAATGGTAGTCGGAAGATTCCAAGTCTGGTGAATACGGCGGGTGGGGTAGCAGCTCCCAGCCAAGTGTTTTTATTGTATCCTGAACCAGTTTTGCTTTGTCTGCAGGTGCATTGTCGTGTAAAAAAAATTACTTTGCCATGTCTTCTGGCCCATTCTGGTCTTCTTTCGATCAATGCATAGTTCAAATTGATCATTTGTTGTCTGTAGCAATTAGTATTCACAGTTTCACCTGGTTTTAGAAGCTCATGATACACCACACCTTTCTGATCCCACCAAACACAGAGCATTGTCTTCTTGCCGAATCGATCTGGTTTTGCAGTCGATATTGATGGTGGTCCCGCATTAACCCACGATTTTTCCCATTTAGGATTCTTAAATTTTTCATCGCCAGTAACAATTTGATGCAAAATTTATTTTCTTTCATGTCTTTGAAGCAAAATTTGACAAATGGTTTTTCGGTTTTCCATGTGTCTCATTCGATTCATATGGCACCCATTTTCCACACTTGGATCTTTCCCATAGCTTTCAAACGGTCAGGAATTGTTTGTTGTGCAACATTTAGCATAGCTGTCATTTGCTTTTGACTCAAAGTATCATCTTCATCCAATATTGCTTGCAATTTGGCGTCTTCAAACGTTTTTGGTGGTCTTCCATGTTCTTCATTTCTTACATCAAAATCATTACTTCTGAACCGTTGAAACCATCTTTTGCATGTTGCTTCTGATAGAGCATGATCACCATATGCCTCGACAAGCATTCGATGCAACACTGCAGCACTTTTTTTCAAACGAAAGCAAAAAATTAATGCTTTCTGCAAACCATCACTTTCTGATACAAAATTTGACATTGTTAACACAATGAAAACATATGATGATGTTTGTTCCATGACTTGATGTATACTAAATATCTTTGCAGATGTCATACCAACCAACCAAACAAAAAACAAAAAAAATTTAAGGCTCGTTCACAACAAATGTTCTCTATCAACACATTTCTTTCCGGTACACCTGGTATAAGATTCCTAAGAGAGCATTAGTTCACGAATTTCCTTCTGGGCTGAAAATCATATACTCTTATGTTGCAGCCCCACAACTTGTAATAGCTGTACACTTCCTTGTTGAATGTTCGCTTGTAGTCACACTTATTTGATTTCGTCACTCTCTCAATCAAAGGATCTATTCCTGGAGGCTCTAGTTCCTTTGCAGCTAATTTTTCCTGGTAATTTATTTTCCTGTTCCCAGGTTGAGATTTTCACTCTGCAGTGGAGTGTGTGCAGATATGAAACTTCCTGGCAGATTAATGCTGTGTGCCGGACCAAGACTCGAACTCGGGGCCTTTGCCTTTCATGGGAAAGAGCTCTAGAGACTGAGCTACCCAAGCATGACTTGCAACCTGTCCTCACAGCTTTACTTTTCTGTTAGCATTCAAAATAGATTCAACAAAGTTCATGTTTACACTGCACATGAAAGCCGATACCTGCACAGTAGACAACCAACTTCAAATACAAAGTACCATTTGTGGAAATGATTAAACTCAAGTAGTAATGTCTACCAACATGGTCACTTGTCTAGAATACAAATGAGGGGGCAAGATCCATAAAGGCCTAAAGCACACCATTGTTGATCGCACATTTAAGTAAATTTCAGAGAAACTAGTGATACAGCTTTTCGTGAATTTTCACATATGCAGTGTGGGTCTAAAGCACAGATAAACCTGTCTCACCATAAGATTAACAGATTTCAGAAGCATAAATAAATGCTATAGTCTCACAGTGATGTGCTTTAGACCCTTATGATTCTCAGCACCTCCAATGGATTACTGTATGACAAAATCCATAACTTAACATACTACAACTCATTCAGAAACTCACAAAATAGATTTACTGTCAGTACAACTTTCACACATACTGAAGTCCGATCTAATTTCTCCACAGTACACAGTGAGTAAATTAGCACATCTGAGAAGTCTGCTACAACTAGCAGGAATTATGCTGAGAGAACGGGGATAAAAGTATGCTGTAGTGTGTTATCACCTGGTGCCACTGACGGAAACTTCCAGTTGAGTGGCAAGGGCCAGCTGTGCATGTAGTGAACCATGCACATTATTTACCAATCAGTATGTATTTGGCCCATAAGGCAATTGTGTCATGCAAGCTGCGCATGTGCAAAAGCTCCTTAAAACATGCACAACTGGAGGTGTGCTCGCAACCCTGTTGCCAAGTTTCACTGAATATAGAGGAGCAGTAGCGCGGTAGTGCCATATCTTTCAGATTGCAGCATCTATGTTACATTTAACAGAATTCAAAGAAAAATAACTAATAAACCCACAAGCTGTCAAAAGTCAGGGTGTTCATGTGCTCTTACACAGCAGCCACCACTGATTATATTTGTTTCATAATTAAGCAAATGATAAGCTTTATGACATTCCATTTTAAACTGTCATTAAACACACAGTAATGGATAACAGAATGAGGCATAAAAACTGAGACCATTGAATTTACTTAAATTGTGCACCTTACAGGGTGCACCTCTCTTGAGCATACTACTGTGTGAATTTATAATATATATTTAATTTTTCATTCTCTACTACACATACAAATTTAAGTGACCAAAAGCAACTGTCACAACAAGTATAACCTCATGGTAATGGATATTCCTGAGGCTGAACCCAGAGTGCAAGCATGAGCTCTATCAAGTGCAGCACTGTGCACACTCAGCCACAAACTACACATGTACACTGGAGTATAAAATACGGATAAGAAAGGACAGCATCACTGACAACACATACCTCAAGGGTTCACATGAAGCCTCAATAACAAAGTAGCATGTGAACAAGACATTACCTTTTATAAACTAATCCTACAGTAACTGCTATAGTAAAATATTATTGTATGATAAGTCTGTCAGTGGGACAAGAAACAACATCCAGACATTTTTATACACAACAGGACCTGAAATATGAAATAGCAAAACAAAATTTGAAATGTTGAAATCTGTCTCCAAATGTTCCTTTACACAGTGAACTCAATTAATGTCATGATCATTTAACAGTAATACTGCCAAGATGAGCTACAATGTAATCAGTAAGAACAGTGTCAAAAAACAGTTTAACCTGCCAAACTTCAATAAGATCCCATGGTACAATAGAGACCCTGTCAAGGTCTAAGGAGAATTCATGACTACATTAGCTTCACTCTTGTTCATGATTTCATGTGAAATTTCTTTGAGCAAAAGAAAGGAAAATAAGTGTCCATAGTCCTGCTAGTGACAAGCTCATTAGAGATGGAGCTGGGGAATAATGAGATGGAAGTTGCCCTTGTCCTTTTCAATGAAACTGTGCCAGCTTTTCCTTAAGGCCTAAGTATTTTTGGAAACACTAAAAAACACAAATTCAGGTGGCTGGACAAGTATTTTAACCACTGCCCTTCTGAATTTGAGCCCAATGTCTGAAAGCTGCAACATCTTGCTTAATCTCTTGAGCAAAGCTATGATTATCATGATTGGAAACACAGGTCAAAGCCATCTAAGAAGTGTTGGGTGGGGACATTTAGTAATACTGATTCATAGAAACAGCATATTGTATCACTGCCAGCCATTTATAGTGGAATCCTAGAGCACCTTCCGAGTTAAAATTTATGACCTATCTGGAATATAACACCTTTTTTCTTGGAAATCAGCACAGGTTCCAAAAACATCGATCACACAGAACTCAACTAGCACTCTCAGTGCCTCAGATACAGGAAAAAAGTTGATTTAGTATTACTAGACTTTCAAAAAGCTTTTGGTTCAATACCACATCAACACATTCTAAACAAAACACAACACTGCAAAAAAAAAAAAAAAAAAAAAAAAAAAAAAAAAAAAAAAAAAAAACAGATTGCCACTTATGGTAAAGAAACCACGTCAAGTTTTAGACAGGCACATTTATAAGATACTTACATATAGCTTTTGGCCACAGCCTTCCATCAGTAAAACAAACACACACACACACACACACACACACACACACACACGTGCGCGAGCTCGACCACCAGAGAGCCGGCATAGTTGCCTACAATATCTGGTTTGCGCAATGAAAGTGTAATTGGGGAGGGGGGTGGTTGTTCATTTACACATTAATGACATATAAAACTATGTTAGTCCCAATCTCAGACTTTTAATGAATGATGCATTCATCTATGAGGAAGTTCTTTCTATTAAAACTTGCAGTAACATCCATTTCAATCCTGAAAAAATTAGTATCTGGTACAAAGACTGATAAAAAGTTCATAATTTAGGGAAATGCGAAGTTCTGCACTCCACAAAATGTAAAAGCTTGGTATCATTGTGTCATGTCATTATAATTGAAGACAGATTAATGGATCTCACCTAAGGACAACCATGTCATACAGTATTTGAGAAAAACAGTGTATAGAAATATGAAGAGGTATAATCACTTGGGCTCTGTTATAGGCAAAACAAACAGCATGCTGTAATAAATTGGTATGTTGCCTGGGAAGTGCAGTTTGTCTACAAAAGAGATTTCATTCAGAACACTTGTATGGCCCATACTTAAATATTAGTCAAGAATATGTAACCCATATCAGGTTGGGATAAGAGAGGACCTTGAGCATATACAAACAAGGGGGGAGCAAACTGTGGGCAGCAGCTTACAACAGTTGATGGTCCAAAGAGTTTCTAGTGCCACAGTATCAACCAACTCTGTCGACTGCACCTCTGTCGACGGTTCAATCAGACACGGAATGTTCGACATTGCCAGACCCACGTCCACACGAGTATAACTTGAGCTCCAGGACATATGCAGCCGTTTCCGTGGATGTGGAGGTCTCTAGACACCCTCTCCACTCTTGGCTCCCCAGAGAGAGACCAGCCAGTGGGCTTCAGTGCTGGAACACCAACAGTGCCACCAGTTTGCCTTCCAAAACATCATTCAGGGCACTTCTGGCCTTGTGCGCCCATCTGAGGAGGAATCTGGTATTGTGGCCCATCGATTCTGAAAGCTCGCCAGACAGCACAGAACCAATGACTGCTACATCTGTGCATCTGTGAGCACTAGCCTTGCACAGCAGTGCCAGCTGCAGATACACACTATCTTGCCGGCCAACTGATGCTCATGGCTCCATTATAAAGCTAGCTGTGCTCATGTGTCATATTGTTTACTCTCTGGATCACTACACCTTAGGTTTTCATTCTTGATACTCGCTCCGACTAGGTATTCTCCATGTGCCATCTCCACTGTACATCTTCCTCTAGTTGTTGTCCTCCTATCCAAACTTGGCGACTTCTTGTTGTCAGCCCTTGATTGACTGACCTGTTTCTGCTGGTTCTTGAATTTTTCCTCACCATGTCAGACTCTGCTCACAATACCTTCCTCTCCATATTCACAGATTGGTGTGTTATTACAATCCACTTGATACAGGGTATAAACCGTGAGCTGTTAATAGGTGCATAATACATCGGGTAGGGGAAATGTCACTCAATGCGGGCCACTTCTGATGCTCAGTAATATGCTGCTGTATTACCTGGCAGTCTCTCTATTGACCCAGTCAGACTGCAATTCATCCAGCTTCTAGCTTCATAAATGTCTTATAAGTAATATTAGGTCCTGTGATTTCATACACACAAGCATATTGTTCACACCCCAACCAACACAATGCTGTCCTATAAGGTATCCATCATATAGATCCCAATAATCACTATAAACCCTCAAAAGTTGTAGTGCAAAATGCACCAGTAAGCCTGAGAACTTTGCTCCACTAAAATCATCATTGTATTGTTCTGTAGCTCTCCAGTCAAAGATGATGCATCAAGACACTGGCTGCAAAGCTCACAATAGCACCGAAGATAGCTTCGTGATACGACTGTACAACATATAATGGTGATCACCAGTACCAGGACAGGCAATCTTGTGTGTAGGTGGTGGTGGTTAGTGTTTAACGTCCCGTCGACAACGAGGTCATTAGAGATGTAGCGCAAGCTCGGGTTAGGTAAGGAGTGGGAAGGAAATCGGCCGTGTCCTTTCAGAGGAACCATCCCGGCATTTGCCTGAAACGATTTAGGGAAATCACGGAAAACCTTAATCAGGATGACTGGAGACGGAATTGAACCGTCGTCCTCCCGAATGCGAGTCCAGTGTGCTAACCACTGCGCCACCTCGCTCAGTCTTGTGTGTAATTGTAGCCGATTTATGAGTAATAGGTTTTACAAATTCCAGAAAGTTGCTTTTTTCATCTAGAAGGATGCCTAGACACCTGCAAACAGTGCTGCATTTTATAGGGATTCTATCAAGCCCCAGGGAAGGAATTTTGGTGAGAGAAAGTCTTTCCTTCACACGTATGTATGCGGTTTTATGAACAGTTACAGTCAGTCTGTTGCCCATGCACAACTGCTGCATCTCACCAGTTTTCCTCAAGTCTCTTCCTGGTGTCCACAGACAAAACTACTTTATGCAATACTGCCTTCAACAGTATCTTCCATGTCCAAGAAATGTATTAGGTGTCGAGTACTAAGAACCAAGAACAATGAACCACTTTAGAGTCTTGGGGACAGATCTTTGTAATCTTTTTTATTACTTTTCTCTTCCCCGCAAGCCACTGGTCACTATGTCCACTAAAGTAATCAACGAAGCTCTTGTGCAGCCATCTGTGCACACCGCAGGTCACCAAATATTATCAAAAGCACCAGTAATGCCAATCATCAGCACAACTGCATGCTTTGGAATCAAATATTCTACCACCTAAAGAGCTCTGTTAACTGCACTGTCTATAGATTTCCCTATTCTGAATCTATATCGGCATTCATTCGGACCCAAGAGCTCCATGTATGCCTCCAACCAGTCACAAAGCAAACCATCCAAAGCCTTGGGCAAGACATTTAATAAGCAAATAGATCTACAGCTTTTTGGTGAGGCCAGGTCTTTATCCTTTCCCTTTTTAATCACTACTGCCCTAAATGTTTTCCAGATTGCTGGGATTCTATTACCAATGGTTCATTTACAAATACTGTCAAATGAGGCACTGTCAGTGGACCTATCACCTGCATGACATCTGGGTAGACACCATCTCAACATGTTGTCCTTCCAGTTTTTGCGACAGTTGTATGTGTATTTCAGTATCTGTGTTCGTGTCGTTATCAGGAAGTAGCGCAGTTAGCAAATATTCTGTTGACTCCCTTCATCCAGCCATCACTGACTCATCCCCTCTACAAAATATAGGCATGACAGTAGGCCCCTTAACCTTTTCAATCAACACCTTATATAGTCTTCTCGAAATGTCAAATTGCAGTTGTCTTCATAGAAACTTTTCCCAGTGCATTTTATTGATTTCCTGAATTAATGTTTTATAGTGCATCTGAATTGCCTTATATTCATGGAGCTTCACAGTGCAGAAATATTGTCATATTGATAAGCTCCTCTTCTTTATCTAGAACAATGCCTCAGCATGGAAAGTTCTGGACACCATGAAATTGTAGCCAAACTATTTATCTTTTTCTTTGGTACAAATGGCTCTGAGCACTATGGGACTTAACATCTGAGGTCATCAGTCCCCTAGAACTTAGAACTGCTTAAACCGAACTAACCTAAGGACATCACACACATCCATGCTCGAGGCAGGATTTGAACCTGCGACCACAACAGTTGCGCGGTTCTGGACTGAAGCATCTAGAACTGCTCGGCCACCGCAGCCGGCTTTTTCTTTGGGCTATAAATATCTTGTACTCTTTTCAGGAGTTCAATTAGTAGCTGCACACCCAAGTCTACATGTAACAGTAGCTATTACATTGGAAATGCTATAATGTAAGCAATTAAGCTACGCCAGTTCATTTTCCTGATATCAATTCACTCGTGCTTTCCTCTGCTTGTCTCCCTCTATTGTTGCCACTTTCTTCTTTGATGACAACTGCATTATGGTCACTGGATGTCAGGTACCAAAGCAATTGCCAGCTATTAATCTTAGATGCTGCCATCTGGTTTGCTAAAGTGACAGCTATATTAGTGGCAACATCTGCTTGTCCCTCAAATGCACTCAGTTGGTCCTCTACACTTACTTTTTAAGTGCAGTTCCTGTACTGCATCCTCTAGTATCTCACCTCATTCATCAGTTTGCCTACTGTGCCACAGAGAGGATTTTGCATTCACATTTGTTGCCATGAGGAGGCACACACCATGTCCATACAGAGCTAACACCCTGAATTTAATCACAGTGAACTTCCTATTTGTAATGACAATAGCAGACACTGTCTCATTATGGCCAATAATTGTTAAAATATACGCAGGAAATTGTGGGAGCCTATTGTTTCTACAGTATGGTTCTCACAAACTACATCAACACCAGCTTATCAATCATATTAGTTTCGGTATTTCAGTCATGCATCTGTAGTATATTTATCTCTTTATGTGTACTGAGTGTGAACAAAGCACTTTGGAGAGGAGAAAGCTGGGACAAAATACACACATCCATATTCTTTTACAAAATCCACATATAACTGCTTGTTGCTGAATGGCTAATTTCTTCTTGTGAACACCTGTTGAAAATCACCTGATGGTTTAAACTCTGTGGACAGTTATTCACTCTCAAATTCATTCTATCTGATGCCTCAGTTGTGGGATGCATAACAGATTTCCCTTTAGGAGGAGGAGGAGGAGGAGGAGAATGGGAATTATTGTTTAATATCCCATCGACAGTAAGATCATAGAGGTGGAGCCCAAGCGCAGACTGTGTCACGGATGGGGGAGGAAATCAGCCATACCCTTTTCATGGGAACCAGCCCAGCATTTGCTGGAAGTGATTTAGGGAAATCACATAAAACCTAATTTGGATGGCTAGATGGGGATTTGAACTGTCCAGTGTGCTAACCACTGACACCTTGCTCGGCAATTCCCTTTAGGATGCTCAGCTCTCTGATAAGGTGTTTAAGGGTAAGGGTATCCTCCAACTGGACATAAAACTTTTTGATAATTTGGAAGTTAGTCAGCTCATAATTGAACATAATTTTTAGTAGGGCTCCAAATGCTGGAAATATTTTTGTACTAGACAGGAAGTTCTGATTTTCACTGCATTTCACCATTTTGTGATTTTTATACTTGCCAGTTTAACATGTTCACCATATTCCAATTCATGTGGAAATAGGGGGTTATCCGCAGATGATATTGAATCTGCATGCACATCTGCTGCTATTGGAATACAGAAATGATATCATGAGAATCACCATCTCTCTCATGCCCTTTGACAGGAGCTCCATGGAAATGCACACTGAACTTACATTTAGGAGGATGAAGGTTTAAACCCACATCCATTTCCCTAATCATTTCAGACAGACGTCGGTATGGTTCCTTCAAAAGGGCATGACTGCTTACCTTCTCCATCCTTTCCTAACCTGCATTTTTGCTCCATCTCTGATGACCCCACTGTCAACAGGACATTTAACTCTAATCTCCTACTGTCACCTCCATGTAGATGCAGCACTGGATTGGACAGATGACACACTGGGAAGCCTCCTGTTACAGTCATTGCTGCAGCAGGATCTTCTTATCTGTCATCAGCCACTGCAGCTTGAGGATTAGATGCAAGTGTTCTCCATAGGGTCTCTCCTCGAACAAAGTTCACAAACTTCATCTGGTGGGATTACACATGAGATGAGTAAGTGCAATCTTGTCTTGTGAGCAGGTCATACCATCTGTGTTTAAGTCTCAAATTTTCAGCTTCATTTCCACAAACTTACAATAAGGGAAGGTGAGAGCTCTCACTTTTCATAAATTACAGTGCTCTGTCCTTTTCAGCCCACAAAGAATTAAATTCATGTATTATACAATAAAGCCAAATAGTTATAGCAAATTTTTGATAATAAAAGTGTCTTAAGGGATGGTACTAAAATGTTGTGGTTATCAAAGTTTGAGGGTAGAGAGTCCACAGAAAAAACTGAAACGTTCATAAAAAAATAAGTGCAGTCTTTCAAAATCTGAGTAAAATGGTAAAATATGCAAGTACCTGGACTTTTATAAAGTTAAAATGCCTGTATTTTTATTCATCACTTTTTAAGCATCAGATTTTCTATATTTCTGTATATCAAGTTTTCCTCTGATCTGAACAGTGAATTCTGATTTATTCATCCACTTATGTTTACAAATTGTTTGACCAGGGTACAGGAGAGACTCCAAATATATAACATAACTTCATGGCCTACAGATACAAGTAATAAGAGGTGGCAGTATTTTAATATTAGTGTAATTTTCATTGTCTACTCAATACAGTCTAATGTTGCACTGCACATCCTGCACAAATCATCAATTCATCCCTCATGAACTCTTCTGCGAGTCTTTACATCTCTAAGGCAGGGTATCATGCATATCTCCTCTATTTTTTCAGTGGACCTAGGATTAGAATACTTTTTAATGTGTTATAGATTTTCATCTCGATATTTTTGGGTGGAGGAGGGAGTGGCTGAAAATAACTTTAAATGATAGGTATGGAGCCAATCATTTTTATTTATTTTATTATGTGAATAGTGGAAATTGTTATTCCAATTAATGTACACAAAAATGATAATTTGATAGATGTAAATATATGCAGGTTTCTAAATAATGGGATGTAAATGATTTCGACGTGGAATACACATGCCCCTGAAGATTTTTTTCAGTAATTTCAGTGTACAAAATATGTTAGTTTAGTTTCCCAAAAAATATCATATTTTATACAGGTACCTTACTGAAAATAACTACGCTATGTTATTCACCATGTATCTATATCTGTGATACTGCAGATGATAACTTCAGTTCAGTGTTTGTCCTAATGAAAGCTCACTTTATACCTCTGCTTTAAATATTATTTTAAAAGGAAACTATGTCATTCATTGCTACTAAATGAGGATAAATCTGCTGTCTACGTAATTTCAGAAAATTAATTTATTAAGACTTTTTCCACATTAACCTAGACGTGTGACAAAGTGAAAAATACTGATGGGACTCTGAAGCACACAAGCAATTCCGCATCGCTGAAAAGTTGTAGAAAGACTGCATAAGCACATATTCTACAGTTAGGTGCAGAAGTGGTGAAGTATTTGGACCCATATTAATTTAGAATCTGTACTAATTTAAGCAACAAAACACAGTTTCACAGTCCTCAAAGTGTACTGCATTCTGCTGTTTCTTAGAGATACTTTCTGTCTCTCACATTGTCAAAACATTTTTTTCATTGCACAGGTATGTTATGCATTAGTATAATTGTCTCTGCACAGAACCACTAATGACATGCTTTTGAACCTTTTGCAAACACTATAGCTCTCAAATGATGATAATTTTTTAGAAGCATTATGTGGAAATTTGAAAGGGAATGAGGAGATAAGAACTACTGTATAGTTGTGTGTGCGTTGAAAGTCTAATGTACTTCAGTGCTGATAATTACCAAGGGGGATAGTACCAGCAAATATTCACTTTGCACACACTAGAAAATTGTGCAGAACATGACTTACCTCAACTTGTTCTTCCCATGATATTGCAATTAGGGCATTAACTGAAGTGACAGAACTAACATAGAGTCTACCATCAAAATTACCGATAGTCCTGCCACCACTAAAAGGTATCACTTGCTTCTGTTGTTGATCAAGAATACTGAAACATAAAAAAAAATAACTGCTTACTATGATCCTAAATTGGATTATTATTATGCTGTTTTTATATTTACAGGCTAAATCTGCCTCCTGCTAGAATTTACTACATAAAAATGATTATGCTGTTTGTTTCTACAAGAATCTGACAGATAATTTTATAACAAATTATTTCAGTCACTGATAAGTAATTGAATAACATTTTACTACATACATGCTGTGATTAGGAAGGTGTCACACAATAAACCAAATTATAGTTCTTACTTTTTGCTATAACAGTAATAACACTAAGCCCTCACTAATTCAGAATTTGCAATAATTAAGACTTTTCTATTTCATGCGAAGTGAAACACTGCCTTACTATACCTGACAATTTGCACCTAGCTCATTAGTTGTAAGGTGTTGAATGCATCATCACCCTTCCCATTTCCTTCATGTGTGGCCAATAATGAGTAACAGCAATGTAAGTATCATTATTGGTCACAACCACAAAGTCAAAAACTGCTCTGTTCGCTTGGTGAAGCCCACACGACAAGTCATGTTAAATTCCATTTCTGTGATTGTTTGAAAGCGTGTTAAAGTGTTGTACACTAAAATACAGCAACCAACATGAGTGTTAGGAGGAAATATAAACCATTAATTTTAGAAGATAAACTGAGAATGCTGCATAAAAACCAATCCGAAACTTCTGCCCACAGTGCTATGACTGAGTTCAGCATTAACCCATTAGTGCCCAATTTATTTTTAGTTAATGTATATTCTGTATTTCTGGAAAGCTTTATCCTGACAATCCAGTTTATGGAAAAATGAAGAAATTTTGTTCACTTGTTGCCTAAATGTGAAATTTTTGACCGTTCCCATTTGAGGATGTTGGGCACTGGCCAGTTGTTTTGTCATTACACTGCTTACTACGAAAAACGACAAGGGATAAAGAAATTTGTAATAATAAACCTTAAATAACATTGCAAAACTATTATTTATTTTACAATAAGTAACATTTACAGAAGTTTTAACCTACTTTCCAAAACTGAAATTTCATTAAGGCCTGATATGATATTTGGGAAAGCATTCCGTAAGAGCATAACATTGTACTTCTCACAATATGTTCTCAGCTTTCCTTTGGAGTTCTCATACTGGCACTGTCTTCACTTTTCACGCTTCTGGATGACATGATGCTTCTAGTCATACCGTATATCTGGTACATTACTCCTGGAAGATGAGATGAGTTTTGTTGGTCTTCCCTTAGCTGACCTCATTTCAAGACCTTTCTTCAGGTATGTTCTCACAATCTGTCATTTGAATTCTTTCACCAAAAGAGAATTTCCATCATTGCATATTTTGAAAGCCAAGTACGCATCCACAACAGTCAAATTTAGCATCCTAGTAGAAAGACACCAGTATCACTTTCTAACAAGCACTGAAGTGGTATGTTTCTACAAGAATCTGACAGATAATTTTGTAACATAAGAACATTGATGCCTCCTATGAGATTCTTGTATATATTCAATGCATGTAGTTGTAGAACACTGACCTTTCCTTTCTTTTCTTTTTAGGATGACTTCCAACATTGGACTTTGACAGTAGCACAGTGTCAAAATTAGTTGCTAGTGTAACACACCTGTTGTCATTCCATTTTATAATGGAAGCTTCCTTCTCTCTGCCAAATCTGAACTCAAAATGTCCCTTTTCTTTCTTTTTCATAACATTATCTGGCGAAAGGGGGCACTTATTTGTTCTGCTTTCTCTTATAGGTCCACTTGCACACAATCCCAGTTCCTCCAGTTGGACGAGCAGCTCACGACTAATAAAGTAATTGCCAAAAAATACTTTGTAACTGTTTGGCTCATCAATAATAGACAACATTTTCAAAACTACTTTGGAACCTAATGGTAGATTTTCATCATAATAATTCTGGTCCTTCCTGCAAAACAGTCAGTAATTTTAACAGTAGCCATCAGTACCACGTAAGGCCCAAAGTTTATATCCAAAGTGTATGGGCTTCAGTCTGATAAACTGTTTTATAGGATGATGTCAATAATATCTCACAATCATGTCATCAACTGCCAGATTTTCCTCAAAGGCTCTCCATTTTTGATAATTTTTTTTTTACCGGAGCCTCTGCTAATGGTTCTATTTTGAAAGATTTGTCACTATTGTTTTCATTTGCCTTTTTATTATAACAAAAATGTATTACAGATTTCATTTCAAGATAACTGTTATGAGTCATTGCATCTTTCACTATCTGAACACCGAGATTGTCCTCTTCAGACCAATAACCTCTTTCAATGGACAATTTATGGTACCCAGCAAAGATCAAGAACCCAACAAATGCACCAATTTCATCAGGTAAAACTGAAAAATTTATTTGTTTTTACATTCCCTAGCATATGCCTCAGTTTCCTCTACAATCATGCTAACAATTTCTTCTGCAGAGAGTTCTTCAAAAACCTACACATGACAGACCTTGCAACTTTTCTTTCAGTTCATGCAACAAACAAGAAGCTTTCTCTCCAAAGTCAGGAAATGAATATTTCTGAACCTGATCATGCCATTTAACTTCCTCTTTTAGAAGAAACATGAGGAATGTCTTTGTTGTCTCTCTCATGTGAAATTTCAGTAGTACCTGCAATATCGCTTAAATACATATTTCCTAACAGGTCATCTTCAATATTTTCCTCATCGGTCTGCTCCTCTACATCTGGAGATAGAGTGAGTGTTTCTGCTCCTATTTCCTCAGAAAACAATTATAAAAAACATGGCAAGCCATGGCAAAGAAATCTGAAAAGACCAAAAAATCTAACATTTACCATGGAAATGCCCAGTGGCCTCAAACAAGGACAGCAAGTTTTCATGCACTGGGACACAAAATTTAATAAACTATTTTGCCTTCATAAGTACCAAATCATTTCACAGTATTAAATTATGCAGCAGTGAGAAAGTGAGATTTTTCATTACCTTAGATGCAGAACTTAAAACAGAAATAGAAATAACCAGCAGGCTCTGCAAAAATGCTCCACTTCTATTAACAGTCTTCAACTGAATAACTGTAGTAGTGAGATAACAATGGTATCCATTGTTGACAGAAAGCTTGCTTTACAACAACAAAAGCCCATTGTTGGTTTGGAGTAGACACATTGTAATAGCGACAGAAAAATGGACTGTCATCAACTGAGGACAATGGGCATTAATGGATTACCAAGTCTACTTCTTATGACATTACAGAAAATCACATCAAAACTTCAGACTTTATACTAAAACAAGATAAACTAGTTGGGGAAAACAACAGGCATGTGAGCCAAAACTGCAACCAATGACGATGCTGTGTACGTGTTCTTTATGCCATTATCAAGAGATATTGTGGCTGAACATACTGCTATAGCATCAACACCAGGTAATAGTGCCTCTTTGGCTGCTATTTACCATATTATAGATCCAGATGACAGCAGCAAATAATTGGTAAAGCAATCATCATCCTTCAGTTAACACACCATATAAATTTCCAGTAAAGTGCTGATACACATTTTTTTAACTCACATAGTAATATAATCTTTGAATACGTACTGCAACTTAATTTTTTTTTAAATCCTATTGTTCATCAAGTTTTTATTTGTTCATCCAGTTTTTATTTAACCCCGTCATACAATGTGGGTTATATTCCTAACTAACATTCAGGTAAATATTTTAGTAAACCTATGTATAATTCACACTTTTCATAATTTAGTCTGGAACTTGCCCCACATTAGTCCAAACTAGTGAGGTTTCACTGTATCAAAACGAAATTTATTCAAACAACACACAGTGATCTTGACAACAACATTGTAATAATTACACCTTAACTCACTCCATACCACTGTCAGACCACTTGTCAGACTTGACTGATGGAAGGCACAAGTTGGATCTCTTGAAGGTGAAGAGCTACAGAAACCAAAGTGTAAGCTCACTGGACAAAAAATTAGTCACACTAGAGTGCACTCACAGATGAATCATTAAACCTTTACAGATGGTACAACAATGAAGTCACATACTCAACCATATGTGCACTGTCTCTATGTGAGCACAAGGTAGTAGAAATCAATGAGACTTTTATGTTGCAAGTGGACACTGTACATAAACATGGGTAAGTGCAAGGATGCAACAAGGTGCAAGTGCATTTGACCATGCCCATGGCCATATGGGGTGTCAAGTTGCTGGCTTTGTTGGTGATTCATGGTGGGCCGTTCAACATGTCTACAAGCAGTGGTGTAGCACACGTGGCCATGAAACACGGTGTCAGAATTGTGGTCAAAAAAAGATACTGACCAAGAGGGTCCGGAGATTCATTTCACCGCTTGTGAATCAAAATGACTTACAAACGAACAGAAATTGCTGCAGACTGTCAATCAAAGTCCATTCCAACCTGTTAGTGAGAGAACATTGTGATGGGAACTGCATGCAGTGAATGTTTGGAGTTGGTCACTTCATGAGAGGCCATTACTCACACAAGCACAGAAGGATGATGATAGCACAGTTCATCAAGCTGAAAGAGAACACTGCACCATCCTATTACATCCCCAATGGCCTGTAAAATCACCTGGCCTGAGCCCCATATAAAATCTATGGGGAATCTAGGAACAGTATGTAAAACACTGACATCCACATCCCCACAATTTGATGGAATTGTGCAATCAAATCTTCCGTGAGTTGCTTAATGTGGATGCGAAATACCTGCACAACCTTGTGGACTTGCAACCTAATTGAATCAAGGCAATTATGAATTCCAGGGATAGAACTGCATAGTATTAAATTATTCTTGTAATAATTTTTCTAGGGGTGACTGATTTTTTTGGCTGGTGAGCTGAGATTCAGACCACTTTTTGGTGTGGGCATGGACGACGGCTAGAACATCCAATCCATCAAAAGGAATCCAAATAAACAAACACAAATATAACATAACAGCCCTGGAATCATTTTAAATTAGGAACAAATACCAGGAAATTCTTGAAAGGGCTCAAGTGAACTAGGTGCATAAGACCTCCCATGGTTTGATACTGTGCATGAGACAACATGTGGAAAATAATGAGGCATACAAAATAATCATATAATCAAACTGTACAAGAGGACTGGATGAAGTTTATAAAGAAAAATGGAGGACTGAAAAGAGGATACATCAACCACAAAGGGATAAAGAAAAAAGAGAGAGAGAGAGAGAGAGAGAGAGAGAGAGAGAGGAAACTTCAAAGAACTGGAACTTCTGAGGTATAAAATTGTGATATAGAAATTTATAGCACAGTAAATCCTGCTCAAAATCCCTTCAGTGGGGAAACTAGCTTGGTAAAGAATAAAATGGGGAAAATTGTAAGGGGTGGGGAACGAGATCTGTAAGAGATTGTGCTAACATTTTGATAAACTCCTCTATTCCAGAATGATACCAAGAGGTCTCCTACATGTGTACGGAAAGAATCACTCTGATGAAATTCCTGGCTCACCAACTTTGGAAGAGATGAGAACTGCTTTGAATAAACTGAACAACAATAAGTCACCAGAAATAGATAATATTCATGCAGAACTGTTTCAAGCTCCTAAAGGTGGACATTTCAATATGAAATGTTCCAATAATGGAGACAAGGAATTATATTCCCTGCATACAAGAAAGGAGATATGTTGGACCATAGCAATTATCAAGGGATTTCGATGTTGAACTTCGGATATCAAGCATTCTCTATCATAGTGTTTGACTGTCCCAATTGTTTAGAGAAAGACTGACCCACAGCAGTGTGGATCTCTTCCAGGGAAATCAGCTGTAGATCAGATCTTCAACCTAAAGTAAATTTTAGGAAAGACAGTTATATATGGGATTGGAATGCATTGCCTCTTTATTGACTACAACACAGCACATTGCAAAAAACAAGTAAAAGATCGCTCCTTTGGTCTACTCATGAGAAAATTTACTCAAGGCAGCATATGATTGCACAGACAGGGAGTAACTGTAGTGTGCTTTGGCTGCACTAGAAACCCCTGGATAATTGTTATGACTTGTGAGAATTACAATGAACGAGGTACAGAGTAGTATAAGAATGGGAGGATTGATGTCTGATCCATCACATACACAAGATGGTGTAAGGCAAAGAGATGTGCTGGCATGTCTTTTTTAATGTTGCCTTGGAGAAGGTTATGAGGGATGGAGACCTACTAAGCAGGGGAACCACCTTTTATAAATCAGTACAGATTCTCATTTATGACACCGATATGGATATATCTGCAAGAACTCTGGAGGCAATGGAGGAGACATTCATTGCCCTTGCACAGACCATTAGTAATCTCTAATCAAATATCTAACTACATAAAACAAAATATATGGTTCCTGGGAGAGATGTAAGGAGAACGTGCCACTCTCAATGACTTTGGGCAATTATAATTTGAGAGAGTTGAGTAGTTTACATATCTGCGACTGACAATCACACACACAAATAATACCTCATATGCAATTAAACAGAGCTTATTCTACATTAAAAAGCTATTTTACTCAAGTCACTTAACTCGTATCAGCAAATGAACCATTTACAAAACACTTATTCCAATTCCTGTCCACGCAGGTGATGGCTTTTATGCTGCCTAATTGGAGCCATGGTAATGTAAGTCTTTTTGAAGTACCCTGGGCCTCCACCAAACAATCAAGCCCAAATCCAAAAACAGTGTTCTCAACTGAGTACAACATGTTGCACTTGAAGCATGTTCATTGCAGACACCAATGTGCAAACAGAACAGAACTGAACTCTTGTATGGAAAGTGCTGCTATTTATTCAAATGTAGACTATTCCAGAATATACAAATTTTAACAACATAAGAAATTTTTAAAACCTTCCAGAAATGATAAATACTAAATAACAAATATTTGCTGGTGGTCACATCTGAACTGTTTATCTGCAGCACCATTACTCTACAAAGCATGCAGCACAGCCGGCAGTAATACTCTTAGTGGGATAAATACTCCTCTCTACAAAATTGCTGATCACAGGTCTGTACCATCATCCTCCCGAGTTAGTTTAGTTTTAAACATTGCGATTGTTTTGAAGCTCAACTGTAATGATACACTTCAGGAAAACAATCTAGCTACTAAGAATGACTCCTAATTAGTTTCGTGAGAGTAAAAAAGTGTAACATTGCACTAATCATCTAAACTACTGCATCATGCTTCTTCACAAACTATCTACAATATAGCATTTTCTCCACCTATTCAGCTTCATAACAACATAGATGTTATACTGGCATTTCCACGTTTTCCAATAACCCATTCATAATGTATATTATCTATGGAACAATTAAGCATAACTAACCACCCTCTACAAAGTGTTTCATATTTATGGGTTTTCTTGCAGCATTACTACATCAAACAACAATGAACTGGAGAAATTTTACAGCCTGTTGCTGGTTACTGTAAATCTTTTTGGAAGCTATGGTCTATTGACTAGTCACAATGACAGAGAGACAAACATACTGTTTGTTGAGGATTTTATGTTGCACTGTAAATTGTTTTCAATTTATCTCTAACAAAGAACAATTACATAGTTGAGAATACCATAATTTAATGAAGAAATTCTAGACAATTTGAAATTATCTTCATTTGTCCAAGGGAACAAGATAAAGAAGTGGTTAAGCTACTAGAGTAAGATTTGGAAGGAGGGAAGATTAAATCCCCATAAGAACTACGCTGAATTAAATTTTTTGCAGGTTCCTTAAATCACTACAGGCAAATACTTGCACAGTTCATCAATAAGATCCCACTCAGTTTTCCCTTCCATCTCTTATAACTTCAAAGTCAGATAAGTGATCCTTTCTTCTTCTCGTTTGATTGATAGCTCTCTCACTTTTCTGTTAACATGCTTTCAATAGTTTTACATTTCTATACACATTAAAAGATACAGCAGCAGTATTGGACATGCAACCTTAAGTGAAACAGTGCACATGAAGCAACATGTCACTTGTCATTGCATGCCTAGTTATCAAAAATTTTACTTCAGTTCAGTTTAAAGACCTCTTTGAGTTCCCTCTGAAAATCTGTATCAAGACATTCTTCAAGGTGCTACAAATTATCACTCTCTTCAGATGCTATAAAAATGAAACTGAAGATATCTTACATAATGGAAAGAAAAGGGTTAAAATAGTTAATCTCAATGTAAATTAAAAGTTTACTCTTCTTTGGTAGTCTTTACTGTCTCACCACAAGACAAAAGCTCTTAATATTAAATAAATAAAGCAGTTACTAAAATTATTACATGAAATTCTTTTACATATGATTTACATAAAAACACACATTAGTTCTTCAACATTTACGTACCTATATACGACAATCACTTCCTCATTCAAGCCAAGAATGTAAGGATGATAGTATGTCAGAGAAATAGGAGGACATGGCCACCTCACGGGAGGACGTTCTGACATACCTTTAGTCGTCACAAACATTCCTAAGTCCTCACGTGCACTAACAAGAAATTCATCCTACAGAAAGAAATCATAACTACAAAAATTTGAAACCAATTGATGTAGAACATACCAAATTTTATACAAATACAAATAATAGCTACTGGGTGTAAGATAATTTCTACTTGACACAACATTTGAGCTTTCAGAAATTATTGTTAAGTGTATTACCTGTGATATTGAGCAAATAAGTGGAAGAAAATTATCTCCACCATATGTGAACAGTTGCTGCATATCATTTGTCTCAAAGTTATACAACAAATACTGACTCTGCAGAGCTGTACATATGTATGGGCCAATCATTGCCATCTTTTGCACTGGTTCAGATGCATTTATCTCTTTCACAAGAACCAGCCTGTCATCTGCCAAGTTGAAAACCTGCAACTGGCGTTTTCGTGCCACACACATCTGTCGACAATTAAGGAAAACTGTAGTATATGTACCCCATTCAACAGCACAACAGTGTATCTTTCTGATATACACTGAAGAGCCAAAGAAACTGATACACCTGCCTAATATGGCATAGGGCCCCTGCGAGTTCGCAGAAGTACTGCAACATGACATGGCATGGACCTGACTTATGTCTGAAGTAGTGCCAGAGCAAACTGACACCATGAATCCCGCACGGCTGTCCACAAATCTGTAAGTGTATGAGGCGGTGGAGATCTCTTCTGAACAGCACATTGTAAACCATCCCAGATATGCTCAATAATGTTCATGTCAGGGGGGTTTGGTGGCTACCGGAAGAGTTTAAACTCAGAAGAGTGTTCCTGGCACCACTCTGCAGAAATTATGGACGTGTGGGGTGTTGCATTGTCTTTCTGGAATTGCCCAAGTACGTTGGAATGCACATTGGACATGAATGAATGCAGGTGATTGGACAGGGTGCTTACATACATGTCACCTGCAGAGTCGTATCTAGAGATATCAGAGGTCCCATACCACTCCAACTGCACACACTCCAACCATTACAGAGCCTCCACCAGCTTGAGCAGTCCCCTGTTGACATGCAGGGTCCATGGATCCATGAGGTTGTCTCCATACCCGTACATGTCCATCTGCTCGGTACAATTTGAAATGATATTCGTCCGACCAGGCAACACGTTTCCCGTCATCAACAGTCTAATATCAGTGTTAACAGCCCCAGGTAAGGCGTAAAGTTTTGTGTTATGCAGTCATCAAGCTCTGAAAGCCCATATCGATGATGTTTCGTTGAATGGTTCGCATGCTGACACTTGCTGATGGCCCAGCATTGGTATCTGCAGCAATTTGCAGAAGAGTTGCACTTCCATCATGTTGAATAATTCTCTTCAGTCGGCACTTGTCCCATTCTTGCAGGATGTTTTTCCGGCTGCAGCGATGTTGGAGATTTAATGTTTTACCAGATTCCTGATATTCACAGTACACTCGTGAAATGGTCATATGGGAAAATCCCCTCTTCATCTCTACCTCAGAGATGCTGTGTCCCATCGCTCATGCGCTGACTATCACATCACAATCAAACTCCCTTAAACCTTGATAACCTGATATTGTATCAGCAGTAACCAAACTGACAATTGTGCCAGATACTTCTTGTTTCATATAGGTGCTGCCGGCAGCAATGCCGTATTCTGCCTGTTTACATATATCTGTATTTGACTATGCATGCCTATACCAGTTTCTTTGCTACTTCAGTGTATATTCTATTTGTAATTAATGCTCTCATTTCTACATACTTTTGACATTAATAACCTATCCATTCCAATCACTATATTGTTGCTATTACCACTAATAATTATGAGTAGTTTTTGCATGTTACCATTTAACTCTCCCAAACTCAAACTGAATGAGATACTAAACACAAAAAACTTAGAGTCAACTAAGTTGTCATCTTGGCACAGTTACAACTTTTTCCAATCTATTTTTAGCACATTCTCTACCACTATTGTGGCCCCAATTCAAAGTTCATTTTCCATTTTGAACAGTTGTAGTAACTATACCAAGAGCTGATTGC